>NC_088651.1:27977909-28130409 GCF_964019385.1 Sycon ciliatum | reverse complement strand
TTTGTGTACTGGTGCTGACTGATCATAAAAATCTATGTAATGACACTGTTACCAATGTTTCAAGTGGCGTTGCGAAGTGAGTGTCTGACCTAGCTTGCAGCTTGATAACCAACATGATCCTAATGTGCATGCAGCTAGAGAGTAACAGAAACCAAAACAGTACATACAATGTAGGTAGAGAGTAACGGAACAAGCAATAATTGTTGAATGCCTAGTAACTGGCTGTAGCCATTGTAGCCATCGGTTGTGATTCATGATCGTGATATTACTTTTTGGGCATTATAAACATAAAAGTGATCATTGAACTTCCAAACCCAGGCCTTTACGGTCATTCATGGAACTGCGTAGCAGTCTGTGTATGTGTACTCCAACACAACTCTCAACGCTACAGAACAAAGTGTAGTGTTGACTATGACAAAGAAAGCACTGGTGGTGACTTTTCACCCCAAAAGGCAAGCTTCTCCTTGCGCGACCAACATTGTGGTAGGGCACCAAAAACGAATTTTACTGCACGTATTTGATTACACAACCCCGCCGTTCTGAAAGGAATTATGCGTTGACTTCCCCTACTACCACCACCACCTCCAACACCACCAGCACCACCAGCACCACCAGCACCACCAGCACCACCAGCACCAGCAACAGCACCAGCACCACCACCACCACCACCACCATCACCACCATACGGTCGATCGGCAGTTGCCAGCAATCTACACAATCGCTTAAAGGGGAAGTCCGGTGAAAAATTTAAATTTCACAGTCCGTAGAGTTCGGGGCGCTGAGTCGAATGGTCTTTGTCCGAGGAGGCTGCGGCTTATGGTTCGTCAGATACGCCCAATCGAACATGTGCGAATTTGAGCGCGCATCACCCAGATCCAGGTGATGACGTCACAGCGTGCAGCCAGGTAGCCACACCATCTAGTTGTGTACAAAAATGGCCATATTCGGAGCGCGTTCGATTGGGGAACCGTTTATCGCAGCTTCTTCGGACCAAGACCATTCGATTCAGTGTTACAAACACTACGTACCCTGTGATTTTCAGCTCGGTAAACCGGGAGATTATACCGTATTTTAGCCGTTTCCGAGTTGGACTTTTCCGTTAGCCCGTCTACAATGGTCTATGGCCTATGCCGAGTATGCGCTCTGCGCTGCGTGCATGCAGTGCGTGCAGTGTGTTATCTAGCTAGCTGTAGTGCAGTCAACAAACTCATGTCACAACTGACACAAGACTCAGAAAACTAGTCAACACACGGACTTGTCATGTACTACACTCGTATCAGTCGTATTGTACAGTCATGTAGTCAGAGAACGTGCGTTTCTCCTTGCCGGTGCCGGTGGTTGTGCTTTGAGAAAGAAAATTATTATTTTAGTTTTCCGCACCCGCGGCGCCTCATTATTTTATGCTACAGCGATGAGTGCACAACCGTGACAAGTGACAAGACAGCGAACAGCTCTCGGACCTAGAACTTTCAGATTCCATAGCGTTGCGAGCGAAGAGTCGTGCCCGTGGTTCAAAGAGCCTGCACTGTTCTCCAATTGAGTAGTCCGAAATATTCCAAGTTCGCACCAAAACATCACCATGTGGCAGGCTACTGGAGTCTAAGCGAATCTAATCGGTATGGAACAACATTTAGAGCACTCGCATCACTCTTCTCCATTTTGGCGACCCTGCTCTCCAGCGATCTGATAATTACATCAGCCTCGTCTGCAATAGCTGCTGCTTCTTCATCAGTCGGAAACTCAGTAGCGCTCACTCTTGACCGGCCCGCGCGGCCATTCCTTCAGCTGACTACCGAGGTTCTCAGCCCCAGACCGAACTCATGAAGGTCAGCCATGGCTGCATCCTCACTCTCACAAGGAGTTACATGTCTTCGGGGTCGCTTGCACCACCTAATATCAGTCGCCAAATCATTTGAAATAGCACTGACACTATTGCTTTCACGCACTCCTTTTGACCTAGCTGCACGCTATGACGTTGCAGAGGGTGTGGCGCGGCCGCATGACGTCATGGCGCAGCCCCCGAAACTCAGTTTTTCAAACGGAAATATCTCGAGAACGCTTTGTCGGAGACATGTGGGACCAACACCATTCGACTCAGCGGCCGAAACTCTACCGACCCTGAAATTTAAATTTTTCACCGGACTTCCCCTTTAATGAATGTAGTGCACTCCGGAGCACAACAACCCGCCGTGGTAATAGAGAATTGTACTGCAAAATAACATACCCGATTTTGAGTGCTGCATTCTATGCACATGATATTATTCAAGTGGACGCAGGTGATGACTTACTGCTGGCGCCTGACAGGTCACAGCTTTCGTAAATAGCCCAAGTCACTGAGCATTAGCTCACCAACGATTTACAACTCACTCAAGACTGCAATGTTTTCAGCGTAGCATTATATTTCGCCACTTGAGAATTAGAAGTGGATCCATTTACCAGAGTCGGTGCACCCATTTCAGTCTCTCCCTCTCCAAAACACGCTTACAGTAGGTTTTGGTCCTTGGTGTTACACAGCCATCGAGACGCTTGGCTCTGTTCTCCTTGGTCATTTTTTCATCAAGCAAAAATATTCAGGATCACGAGAAATCGAGCTGCGAAATCAACTTCTTGCTCGCACCAGCGATGCTAAACATGCCCTGCGATACCCACTGCCACAACGGAAGAGAGAACAACAGGAACATTGATGGGGCCCGGTGCCTAGGGAAGACAACAGGCGAAGAATGAAACAATAATACGGAGGATTAGCAAGACGAAATTCGCGTTCGCGTTCGCTCTCCAAGGAAAGTCGAACTCAGTGACGGAATTCGCGTTATGAGAAGGATTAGCAATCAGAATTCGCACATGCATGACGTTGACACGACGTACATTCTTGGGCGTAGGAACCGGTCAGGCAGGCCCGGCGGTCGCCGGACCAAGACAGTAAAGCGTATCAAATTTATGACTGTTCTGACACGAATCTGCTATTCGTGTTCCGACTACTTTTTCGAACGAAAAATGCGAAAGTTCGCAATCCCGTTCGCGAACTGAAAAATGTTTGCGAACGCGAACGGGAATGTCGTCTGGCTAATCTTCCCTATTCCCTGATATGACTGTCGATCGCATACCGGTAGTTAGTAGTAGTAGTAGTAGTAGTAGATTTTATTATTTTACTAGGGGAGTCCCAACAGGCGTTGCCTTTTTACTGGGAACCCTAGGTGAATTTTTACCATGTTTACATACAGAGTAAGAGACGGGGCCTGACGGCAGTCAGTGGGAAGAGCATTCCATCTGTCTGCCGCCAGGAAAGAAATAGAACGCATGCCATATTGCGTAGAAACAGGCGGAAGAACTAATGCGCGCTGTGCCTGGCCGCGCGTGCGAGCCTGGTGTCCAGGCACAGCAGCCCTAAGCTGGAACAAGGATTGGAGAAGGGGACTAGCAAGATGTGGGGTCAAGCAGCGGTACACGAAAACATAGAGTTTAAGATTTGTGCGCTGTTCAAAAGAATAGAGATGATATTTGCGGAGAACAATTTCAGTAGACATCATACGGTCAAACCCAAAAACTTTCTTCATTGCTATGTGACTGACCGTCACGATTTTATTGAACAGGGTGGCGCTGAGACAGTGCAGATAAGCGTTACTGGCATAGTCGAGAGTCGATTGCACAATGGATAAATAGAACGTCCTCTTCGCTTCAGGTGTTAGGTTTTTTCGGCCATGTCTGAAGGCGGCAATCTTGCCGAACACCGCACCGCAGACCTTCTCGACTTGCGGCTGGAAGGTGAGATGCTCGTCGATGAGTAGTCCGAGATACTTCCAAATTTTAGTACATGTACATGTAAGTTGAGATGGGAATTTCCCAACTTTTCGCACTTATCGGCAAAAACGAGACTTTTGCCTAAAAACAGAGCGCCAGACCGGCTGCGCAGCGCCGAAGGTTGGAGGCTCCTTAAGTACCTGTGTGTTCTTGGCTTGTCTTTTGTATACGCTTACAGACACCTCTTAACGCACTTAGTCCCAGGCCCGGATGTGCACAGCAAAACAGGATAAAATCTCGTGCACATGGGCAAACGTAGAATCATTACGTACGCGTTACTACGAGTAGACGTTAGACGCTTTTCTCGTATGTTTCGTGGTGTACATGTACTTGCTGCAAATCTGAAAATGCAGAAACTAAATTCGCCTCTGTTTTCACTGCTGGTGATATATGCCCTTTCGTCATGTCCACCCAGTGAGAGTAAAAACCTACCCGAGTATTACGGACGAGAGTACTTTGTGTCCAGTGATGATGATCCTAATCCCAGTCTCGCCACTGTTACTCAAGTCGAGCAGTTACAAGTCGCTGTGCAGGCGCTTATACAGCAGGTTTCTAATCTATCCGCAGTGCTCTCCGCGCGCGATGACGGTTTATCTGCGCAACTTGACGCCGTTTCAGCTATGGCTAGCGTACTGGAAACGCAACAGACTAATCTATCTGTGCGCCTCAGCTTCCTGGAAGGGCCAGGACCAAATGTGTCCGCCCGTCTCGACAACCTGGAAGGGCAGCAACAACAGCAAGGTGAGCGACTCAGCATTGAAACTGTGCGTTTGAGCAGCCTAGAAAATACTGTCGCCGGGCAGCACATCAACGTTTCAAGCAAGCTCAACACGGCCGCAGAGGATGTGAAGATCCTAGAAGAAGCCGCTTCAAACGCGAGCAATGGTCTGCAAATTCTCCAGGGAAACATGAGTGCCCTTTCAGAGCAAATGCAGACTACAAGCGTTCTGATCAGCAACTTGGAGAGCTCCCAGGTTAATCTCACGAATCAGGTGGAGCGAGCAAAAACAACCTACACGCATTGGGGCCGGCAAGCTTGCAACTCTTCGCTAACCCTTTACAGCGGTATCATGGCAGGTCCGTTCTTTTCTACCGCAGGAGGGGGCAGCAACTACCAATGTCTGCCGTTTGAACCGGAATACAGTGCGTTCGTCTCTGGATCCCGGGGCAATAGGCTGCATTCGAGTGAACTCCAAACTGACTTTGCAGCGCTGCCGAAATTCCAGGCACTGTACCAACACACTCCGGCTTGTTCAGTATGCGAGGCATCCGCGCAGCTGATGCTTCCAGCCCGGCTATCATGCCCGGATGGCTGGACGGTGAACTACCGGGGTTACCTCATGTGCAGTATCCAACATCGTACACAGTATATCTGTATGGATAGTGATCCGCAGGCTGTGCCGAACACACAGAGAAATGTCAACGGGGCAACCCTGCACTTTGTCGAAACAGGTGACACCACAGATATCCCCAGCAGCTACGACACCAACAAGGAAGTGACGTGCACGGTTTGCACCAAGTAAGACATACACCATTATCATATTATTCCGTTCACTCTATTCAAATTCTCTTTTCAGTTCCTGATAAAAAGAAACCTTAAGTATCACCGTTTTCGACACGTATGACATACATGTACATTTACACTTGCATCATCGTGTTTAGTGTTCGCATGAATTCTGTGCGCTAGTTTGGTGCGCTTCATATTCTAATCGCCAAAAACTACAACTCTCGTGTTCTTATGAATCGTTTGTCAAATCAATTAACGCCTTCTTCATTCATTATGATCAGTACATTATTTATCTTTTCACCGTCGTTTCTGTTTAAAGCGACGAAAAAGGTGGGGCACAGATTATGCGCTAAAGTCCACCAACTAAACCAGGTTTTGAACAGTCAGACGTGCACAAGGTAGCACCTGACTGACAAGAAGTACTCAGACATTTCCACGGAAAGAACACTTCGTTGCCGTATCTAGTTACAGTGGTGGAAAGTTACTCTTAACTCGTTTCCATATGTCCTTTTCCTTTCTAATAATGATCTAGACAGTTTATCAGTGGCAAAACAAATTATGTGAGTCAGTTTGTGGACTGCCAACGTGTTTGTTATTTTTTAATAAATTATTTTAATTCGCAAATCCAAACGAGCACAAATGCTCAATGACAAGGCAGCGATTATGTTATCGTGTTATAGGGAAGGAGGGTTGGGGAGAAAAAAATGAGAAAGAAGAGAGAATGATAGATATCTCAATGAAGAGCGAAGTGTTAGAGCGAAGTGTTATCAAAACGTTAAGTAAAGCCAGCGAATGACAGTTCTGTGTCCCGCCTAAGAAGACCCTCCTGAAACTAAGTACTAACTGCTAACGAGAGTACTTGCTTTTAACTTCTCGGGGATTTTTTTCAAAAGTCCCGACCCTGCCCTTGCAGTTACGGACTTACGCGGGTCGCCAAGGCAAATAATAATGGTAGACAATGAAAATCAATCACACACAGGAAGCTGTCTCTGGGCAAGTTTATATTGTAACATCATGAGGGTTGGAGGGCATACCGTGCGACGGCAGCTTTGAAGCTGCTGAGAAACGACAGTGCTCTGATTGCATCCCGTACGAAGTTCCAAAGGGAGGCAGGGTGAACTCGTCCAGCAAGGGTTCGTGTAGCTGGCAGACGGAGCCCCAGGGCGAGATCCAGGCGCGCCATACATAATATGCGTAGCTTAGAATCCCTCCATCACAGACGTATCCTCACCGCTATCACAATTCTTTTCAAATACATCCACTTTCAACCCCATATCTTATCCCTTTTTGATAATAATATTTCTCGGACTGACCGCAGACCGACCAAACTTGTTTTCAACTCTCATGGAAAATTTTCATCTTCCCTTTTCTTACATAAAATCGGCAAAATATCTAATTACCTTCAACCCAAGATTACCGCTCTAGATTCTGTTTCAGAATTTCGGACACAATTTCGCGCTCAATTAGAAACAGCTATATATTTGCCTGCACAAGTCGATTCACTAGTATACATGTATAAATCAATGATCATTTTCACTGTTAGGAGATCCCCCAGATAGGCTACGTCTTTGGTAATCCGTTAATAATAAATACAAATAGATACAAAATACGATCCGCGAGGGTCGAAACTGGAGATGGCTTTCGGAAAACTAGAAGAGTGAGTTTTGTGATATCCTCATGTCATCACCCCTTGCGATAACATAATGTCACGTAGGCCATTCGATAATTCAATGGTGACATGGCCTCGCCGAACGGTCTTGACATGATCTTATCTAAAGAGAAGAGGGGCGGAAGGAATCTAACCCACGATAGGCGGTCAGCCTTTGGGTCATCCTAATACAAGTAAAGTTATTATTATATTGTTATTATTACAACACAAGGCGCATTTGCAACAAAGTTACACTACGTACCCTACCACACAGCACGACGGGGCTTTGTCAACCGCGTGGAGCTTGTAGCAAGAGTACATTGTAGATAAACAAGAGAGTGCAACTCCGCATCTCTTCTGCACATTTTGCAGGTAGCCCGGCCCTTGGGGGATTTTTTGTTGACGTCACCTGTTTCAGAAAACCGCACATTTTGCCGAGATTGCATTTTAGATTTTAAAAAGTCTTACACTTGGGATACATGCATACTTAGTAACAAATTCACGGTTCGCGTGAGACTGAGTTGAAGGTCGGGGTTTCTGCATCACCGCCTTCACCCTCCAGGATCGATAAAAATAAAAATAATAAATTTCACGGTTCGCGTGAGACTCGGCTGGAAGCCGAGTTTTCCGCATCCGCCGTGGGAACGCCACCACCCTCTAGGATCGATATGCAGATACAACTCCTAAAGCCGTGAAGAGATCAGATCCCCTAAATAAAGTGGTAAAGGACCGAAAATCCCATTCCCTGCATCCATGCTTACCTCGTGCTAGACCACGAGTTCCCTAATTTGGGTTGATTGATTTTATTTGGATTCGCGAGACCAAACGAGCAGAAGTGCTCAATAACAGGGTAGCGAATGGTTGAGTTGTGCTATGTGACAATGTAGTGTGTGCGTGGGGTGGTGGTCGTGTGAGGGGGAGGGGGGGGGGGGGTAAGCTGCGGAGGCCCAATACAATGTAAGGGGATGGGAGGAGAGAAGGCCAGCGGGGAGTCAAATTTAGAAGAGGGAGGAGAGAATAGCTGAAGTACACGGTAACTGTGCGAATTCAAATAAACCAAACAAACTGCAAAACAAGTACACATCTCACGAGAATAAAGAGGACTGGAGCACAGAATTGAACTGCTGAAGTACACAGCTGACGAGAATAAAGACAGGAGCACAAAAATGAACGGGAGGCAGTCTACGAAGTGGTGGTACCATCGGTGCATGCACCACGGTACATTATCATAATTATTATCGGCTTTGAAAAGTTCGTGGGTACTGAATATCATGGTATGACCAACTGTGTCGCAGTCTACAACGTGTAGGGAATGGCAGCTCGGCGGAATGCTGGGATGCTGCCCATGGCTCGCACCGTGTCAGGTATATGGTTCCATAACAAGCAACCGCGAGATGCTGGTCGGCATTGGCCTGCTCGGCTTCTGGCTATTGGTTGTTGCAGGCCCAGACTGCGCTGAAGGCGAGTTGCTCCGCAGTTGCGAACAAACAGTGCCTGGAGAGGATGACTGGCACGGTTATGAACGCACCGCCATACCAGCACGAGCAGTTTCTGGCGATATACCTCGTCCACGCGATAAACAGAGAGCCTCTCCAAGAGGTCACTGGCCCTGGTAAATCGTGGTCGTCCGAACACCGCCCTTGCTGCGCGGTTTTGGGCCACCTGCAAGCGGTTTAGCTGGTTGAGGGTCAAGCCAGAGCCATATGCTGACGATCCATATATCAAATCCGGCATGATGACAGATAGGAAGTACTTGCTTCGACTAGCTAGAGTGAGGCAGCGTCGCGCCCGCCACAGACTACCGATCTTCCTAGCAGTGCGTGAGATGCACCGGTCAACTTGCGGTTGCCAGGCCATTCGTTGATCGATCAAGACGCCGAGGTATTTCGCGCTGGTGGTGTGCGGAAGGACATCATTTCGACAGCGTACAACCACATCCGGCTGCTGCCCACTGCTGCTGGTAAAAACCAATACACTGCTCTTCTTTGCATTTAATACAAGACCACGAGCGTCCAGCCAACTTGAGAGGGAGGTAACCGCCAAGCTGAGCGCATCGGACACCTCTTGCGCTGTCCGTCTTGCACATGTCAGGGCGATGTCATCCGCAAACTGCAGTGATGATGCCAGCGCAGATTCAGAGGGGACATCTCTGGTGTATATGGAGAACAGCATGGGTCCTAGTACAGAGCCCTGCGGCACCCCACAAGTGCACGGTACAGTTCTGCCCAGTCGGGAGCCCATACGAACGCGTTGATGGCGCCCAGACAGATAGTCCCGAAACCATTTCAGGGCTGTACCGGAGATACCGATGCTGAACAAGTCCTGGATGAGGGTGGCATGCTTCACCTTGTCGAAGGCTTTACTCATATCTAACAGGCATGTTGCTACAACAGAACCATTGTCTCGGGCTTGGAGGACGGTGTCTGAGAGCAGTGCCAGCGCATCTTCGGTCGAGTGTCCTGGGCGGAATGCAAACTGGGTATTAGGGAGAGCTGGGTCGACGAAGTCAACCAGGGCTTTCTGCACCAGCTTTTCGAGTAGCTTAGAGATCACGGGTAACAGCGACACAGGGCGGTAGTTTGTGGGCACGGATGGGTCTCCGGCCTTGAACAGGGGTGTGACGTGGGCTAGCTTGAAACCTCTCGGCACTTCCCCGCTGGACAGGGACGCATTAAACAGTGTGACCAGTGAAAGGGCAAGGATATCAGCGCTATGTTTCAGTACAAAACCGGGTATGTCGTCACTTCCTGTGGCCTTGGTCGTGTTGATTGATCGTAGTAACCGCTCAACTTCCCTGACAGTAACCAGCGGAAAGGAGATGAGACATTGCTGTGGGGGTGGTCCGCTTGGTATCTGGAGACTTTGCGGCCGGCTGGTGTCCGTGATAACCTTGTGGAACGCGGTGGTTACTGCATCCATAGGGCATGCGGGCTCCTGGTGTTGCGTTCCCAATGGTCCCACCGTGTGTCGAAGGGCGGCTGCAAAAACTCCCTTCCGCTTCCACGCAGGACCTGAAACTGGTACCCTCTGTTTCTCAATCATGGTCTTAGACCAGTATACTGTATCTGCCTTCTAAACTGAGAAATTTCAGTTCGTAGGATGGTCACTGGTCAAGCTGAGTCGCGCACCACTCAATATCATCTTGTTATACCGCAGCGCGTTACAGTTTTCACGAGCGCTGCTCAGAACACAACGGTAAACAATAATATCGTTCTACTCGCAAGTAGCTCTTTCAGAACTTAACGCAGTTTCCTTATGTATGACGCTAAACCATTGTGTCTGGCGACTGCACTTGAAAGTGAACTGTTTTAAGCGACTATGCAAGAACAACGCAACATGGAACTGGTGTCACGACCCTACGAAAACGACATGGAACTGGTGTCACGACCCAACGCAGTATGCTATGTTGCTCACTTCCGTCACTGAACAAAGACAACCAGCACATATTTACGTGTCGATGAGATTCTAAGTGTTTGATGGCACTGTTATGTCTACTTTCAAATGACTTCTCTAAGTGGTTTGCCTAATCGTGCAGCAGCTCAAGACTGTCGCCACGAATGCAGAGGCCGCTACGAAATTCCATGATTGTTTTGAATTGCACTGTCAGTGATCATGTTCATTTGTGGAACGCGCGGCAAATTAATAAAAAACTAAAAGCACAATGTCGAGACATACCCGACGCCCGCTGACAGTTATCAGTCCGTTTGTCTTCCGGACATCGTGCTTGAATAGAGAAACAACAGAAGAATCTGCCACCCTGGTATCACAGGCATGGTGGTGGCCTGGCACGAGCGAAACTTCATAAGCTGGTTGTGTTTGTCAACGCAACTGTACAGCCGGTCGTGACGCGGACGTGCGAACTTTACTTTATTACATCTTCCACGTTCCTACTTTGATGCACCTTGTGTTCTGTGTTCAAGCATAAGTACAGGGGAGATTGGATATAACGACATTTCTTCGGGAGAGAACAAAATGTCACTATAAGTATTCGATCTGTCACTAAACCGATACCCGATCTTCACAAAGGACTTACCAAACGACTTGGGCAACATCATAATATCAATTTTATTGTGTCGCTATTCTCAATCTGTTGTTATATGCAAGGTCGTTACATCCGATCTCCACTGTTCATAGAATTCATTATGTAGTAGTAGTAGTAACAGTAGAATTTATTATTTTACTAGGGAACTCCCAACAGGCGTTGCCTTTTTACTGGGAACTCTAGGAATGACTTGGTGCTTGAGACAAATGCAGAAAGGGGTTTAACTTGACGACATCCAGGTGGAAGCATGTTCCGTTTGTCTCTTGCCAAAAATGAAATAGCATTCAGGCAGTAACGAGACGTAGCTCTATGTAGGGTCAGAGCGGCTGAAGCTTGACCGCAGGTATCAGCATTTTTGCGGCATGATGCAGAGCGGGGGTTAAACATCGTGCTTAAAAGAGGACTGGTGCAACGAGATAGACACCTAAAAACAAACACAAACAGCTTCAAATTTACCCGGCGAGAGAAAGTATACAGTTTATATTTGGTGAGAATGAAATCGATAGAAGTATACTGATCATGGCCAAACACTCGCCTTAGGCACCTATTGCTGGTTGACTCAATCTTGTCTCGGAGTTTAGCAGACAAGCAGTGAACTTAAGATGTGCTGGCACAGTCCAAGGTACTCTGGACAATTGTCAGGTAAAACATACGGCGTGTGAACGTGCAACATTGCCACTAGTACCCTTCAGATGGGGTTTGCGATTCGGTTCACATACATGTGGACCTGTACATATAGGTGCATGAAACCCATGCTAGGTAAGGACTAGGCCTAGCAAGGACAGATGAATATCAGATGTCAAGCAGGTTGTCCTGCAAATCACACTACTACTGCCATTCGTCCTTCGGTGGTGTATCCAATGGCCGCCGTCAAGAAGACCAGGCATCTAGGGTTCACACGGCACATGCCAAATAGGTATGGTCAAGTAGCAACAACGAACTACATCTTCGTTGCTATAGCAAATGTGATAGTATTGTTATTCGGGGTTGTACGTAGTACGAGGATACAGATTACGTATCATGAGACTATAATGCAGCAATCATTATTTTGCCACGAACACAGAGTCGCAACATAACTTCCTCTGCCGATAGTATATCTAACAGGTTGTTGTATTACGCGAAGAAAGTTTCATAATGTGGCCGTGTATTATCAGTGTCGTGAACAACACATGTCCTATTACTTTTCCCCTGGCGTCTGGCGGAGAGCGCGAGCGGTTTTGGAAGCACACGCGCGCGGATATAATGACCATGGAGTTGCAATAGGATATGCTATCATGATGATAAGGGATCTGACTGGCCCCACTCACAACTGTGGCTGGAGTTGATCCAGACGACGTGGGATGATTGCAGAATACCTCACGGATGCCTGTAATTTGGCCGTCTTGGCAATGCGAGTAGCATTTCAAATTTCACTTCCCCATGGGCTTTGCCTAGAGTCTAAAACGGCTGGGCCTGATGCTTTCGGAAACAATGATCGGCTTGTGGGTCCACTATAAATGAACCAGTGTCTTCGCGAAACTGCCCATAATCTTTCGTCAACTGCTCTTCCTTGTCCGTCCAAGATTAAGAAGACAGGATTACATTCTTTTAAAACACGAAGGCATTTGCCCGACGCCATTGCGTGCTTTGCCATGGACATTCGCCCAGTGATCTTTATATGTGCACTTTGCTTTGGCCTTCCTGCAATCAGCTATGGGTTTTTCTTGAGCTCGCAACATGCAGATGAAAGGCTTTCGTCCGAAGACCTGGACCTGAACGAACGCCTTCGTGAGTATGAGAAGGATGCGCTTTCTTCCGAGGAAATAGACGACTTTGCTATATACGCAGATGAAGGGATGCCTTCAGACGACTCCGACGGCCTTGATGAGTATTCGGACGAGGTTATGCCTTCCGACGTTTCGGATGAATTTGATGAGTACTCGAACGAAGGGATACCGTCCCAAGATTCAGATGGCCTTGATGAATATTCAGATAAAGGGCCGTCATACGACGACTCAGATAGTTTTGATGAGTATTCGGAGCAGGGTATTTCGTCAGACGACCGTGATGAATATGCAGACGAGGGGATGTCTTCGGACGACTCAGACGACCTTGATGAATATGCAGACGAGGGGATGTCTTCCGACGACTCTGGCGTCTTTAAAGGGTATTCAGACGAAGGAAAGTCTTCCGACAACTCAGACGATCTAGATGAATATTCAGACGAAGGGATGGCTTCTGACCACCCATATGACCTTGATGGGTACTCAGATGAAGGCATGTATTCAGATGATTCACACGATCTCGAGGAATATGCAGAAGAAGAAATGTCTTCAGACGACTCAGATGACTTTGATGAGTATTCGGCCGAAGAGATATCTTCCGAAGACTCAGAGGACGTAGATGAGTATTCGGACGAAGGCATGACTTCAGATGATTCAGACGATCTTGCCGAATATGCAGACGAAGAGATGTCTTCTGAGAATATGGATGAGATCACCCTGTACGTCAAGAAAGGTACTTCATCGGACGATCAAGAGAACGTGGATGACGAAGCAGCGCGGCTGGACACGGATAATGTGAACCACGATCTTCAGGCACTTAGACAAGGAAGGCAAGGCCAGGTTCCTGGGAGCTCAGGTGCAGTCTACACTCGTTGGGGAATGAACTCCTGTCCGCAAGAATCAACAGTCGTCTACAGCGGGTTTATCGCAGGAACGGGTTCCAGAATTCCAGGCGGTGCAGCACAGTATTTGTGTATTCCTATGGAGCCGGAATACAGCGAGTACATCCCTAAAACTCAATCAAACTCTATCCTCCAAACCGCCGAACTACAGACGCCATCTAAGTCGGTTCCCGCCTCGCATCGTCAGTATCTGAACACCCCTGTATGCGCAATGTGTCAATCATTCCGTCGTGTTTCTCAATTCATGTTCCCTGCGCGTTTATCTTGTCCAAATGGTTGGCGAAAGGAGTATGATGGATATTTGATGACGGCCAAAGGCACTGACAGGCGTACGGAGTATATCTGTGTTGATAGTGGACCAGAAGGTCTGCAGGATACGACGATGAATGTGCACGGCACAGGGCTGTATCCCGTTGAAACCATCTCCAAGACCCATGTTCCTGATGCCTACAAGGAAGGAAAGGAGCTAACGTGCTCTATCTGCTCCAAATAGTACATACTATTAATTTTCTGGTCTCTGGGCCTCAGCCTATAGTTTTAAATTTTGGGAAACGGTCGACGCTGCACTCTTTTCCACCAATTCCTATCAATTTCCTCTTCTCTAATACTCAAAGGCGCTCATGCATTCAATGTGTTCCTGTTGCTCAATCCAATCTCAGTTCGCTTTGTTACTCACACCCAGCTTTCAGTCTATGCCTACCTCCTGAAAAGGATACCTACTAGCCTAACACTTACTCTACGAACATGTGGTACTTGTCTGATGATCGCCAATCCGTGTTCCGTGTTCCGTGTGTGTGTGTGTGTGTGCTATGGTGGTTTAGGTGCTGTATGTTAAATTTGAGACTCATTGCCGTACTGGCTCGTGCCGTATGCAGGCAAGTAGTTGTACTTGTACCAGAAGGAGATTTCTTCACGAAGCTTTGCAAAAAGACGCTAGGATAGTAGCGTCTAGCCCTACCCAGGCTTAATAACACATTACTTCGGTGTGTGTGTGTGTGTGAAAAAAATTTCGCGGAGAGGAAGCAGATTTGTTAGCTCCTGGTTTTCTCTTTGTTGGCCTCCTCCACGGGGCGGCCTTGGCCTTCTGGTCAGGGTCGTCTCTGGGTATTGAGTGGCAGTAGGCTTTTCATGCCTTGCAGCCGGTTTCGCTCGCGCGGAAGGACATTCAGTGAGCTGACGACCAGGGCGGGTAATTATTTGTTGCCGTCACCGTCTACTTGCGTCCTTTCCGCATCCTCCGCAGTGGCGTGGCGAGCCCTCGGATCGATCCCCAGCCTGAAACAATGCAGTGGCGTTCGGCAAAGCAAGTGGATTCCTGGATGAGAAAGGAAACAGGCCCCACTCGCAGCAATTTATTCCTGTGCGGTGTATCGCTGGAATTGTGGATTTGTCGTGTTGTTTGGACCTGAGTGGCCAGTCGTCGTGCGGCGATGGTGTAGTGATGTTAGCTTGCTGTGCACACTCCTCGTCGTTTCGTGAAAGTTCGTCTTGTGGAGCCCTTGTGGGACGTTCGGTGCCCACCCTCCAGTTCAAGATTGTGCTTTCCTGGTTTATGAAGGCCGAAGCAGTACGCGTACAGACGTTGAACAGAACATCATGTTCCTTTTTCAGTCGTTGCATGTTATACTTATAGTGGACCTACAGCAGACTGTTCATCTGGTTTGTGATATTTCTTTCCTCTGTTTGTGAGTCCTTTTCCATCAATATGGCAGCTTGTTTTGGTTTCCTTTTTTTCAATTCATTTTGCTGTACTTCCTGTTTTGTTTTGCGCCACTGCCCCTCACCTTGCGCTCAGTTCTCTGAGTGGAGGGCGGCGTGACCCCAGGGGGTAGCTGATTGATAGTAGTAGTAGTGTGTGAGTGTGTGTGTATGTGTGTGTGTGTGTGTGCGTGTGTGTGTATGTGTGCGTGTGTGTGTGTGTGTGTGCGCGCGCGCGCGTGTGTGTATGTGTTTGTCTTGCTTCGCCAGTTGTGTAGATTAGGCAGGTTTCTAGCGCTTGTCTTGATCTGTTTCATTCGGAATGAGATCCGCTATAGTTGCTACAAAGAGAAATCCAGTCCATTTGCAGATTTGCGAGCTTCTCTTGCGACGGGCGTACACCCGTAAATGGTACATAGTGTGTGTGTGTGTGTGTGTGTGTGTGTGTGTGTGTGTGTGTGTGTGCGCGTGTGTGTGCCCTGGTACATCAGTAGGGGCTGATTCTCGAGTGGATGTACAAATGTACTACATGTATATGTACGTGTCAGTGCAGATCATTCCTGAACACCTGGAACAGGTTGGCAGTTTCATCAACGTGATTAATTTTCATAGGTATGGAACCATAACTTGTACATGTACATGTACTAGTAGTAGTAAAGAAGAGGTTGGTGCGAATTAGTAGTATTATAATTATATTATTTGAATAGGGGAACCCTACAGACGGTGTCGTCTTATTACAGGGAACCTTATGAATGATTGACACTGAACAAACTCTGAGCGAGAGGTAGCGGTACGGCATGCAGCAGGTAGAGCATTCCAGCGATCACCAGCGAGAAAATGATAATTATGGTGTTAAGGCCGTGCCATAGAACGCGCGACGGGAAGTGCGAGCATATGGCTAATTTGACTGCGTGTCTGCCGGTCAGTGTGACTTTCTGCACTCAATGCCGCAAAGTCTCCGTACTTAACATGGCTCGTATGAAAGCCAACCACACGGATTCTCCGTGCCGAAAAATCGTATGGAGTACGCCTCGAAAACATCCGTAGCGCCCATACGGATTTTGGCGAGGAAAATCGTACCCCGGAACCTCTCTACTATCATCAGTGGAATATGGTGACAGATTGGAAGGCTACCGAAGCAAAAACAAAAGATGAAAATAGTATACATTCCAAATACAATACGGCGATAAAATACAATAAGATACATAGCGAGGACGTTCGTTCTTGGATCGATGCTCCATATTACCCAAACAGATATGTATCGTATTGTATTTAACGCTCTTTTGTATTGATCCGCACTAAACCCCCTGATCAATAGCTGGTCCTATATTCCCTGTATAGGAATAAGAGTGAATAGCATCTAAATAGAGCGGTTGTCACTTGACAACCCTCATTTTATTTAGAATGCAGCTGCGCGATGTCCACCACTTTCTGAAGGAATAATATTGACTGCTTATACTAACCACCTGCCGGTATATTGACCGCTTATATTGACTGCTTATATTGACTCCTTTCTAGGAATCAAGATGAGCTGTCAAACCTCCAGCCACCCACTGCATGTACAGTGTACATCCACACCACAGAACGCATGAACTAGCACACCACAAACGATTGCACACAAAGCAAGGGAAAGAACCATGTTAGCCAAAAGCAAGGAAGAAACTGGAGACTGAAGAAACATAGATACAGTGTAGTAATGTTTGAACATGATTACAAAACACCACCATCAGGAATTGGGCAATCAGCACAAGCAGCACTAGATGTAGCATGTTTAGGGCGGGACTGGTCTGTAAGAATAGCTTCCCTGGGAGAAGGGTCGGTCACGTCTGAAACAGCAGGCAGATTCTCTTATCATAATGTGATAAAGTATCAATAGCAATGGACATACGAACAGAATCTGCATCAGTAACTCCATCGTAACTTCGAAGCGAGGCTGGGTTTCTGTGATCGGAAACAGCACAAATATTTCGATCTTCAAATCCACATGCCTTCATCTGCGAGATAGCAGTGGCACGAATACAATGATTGGTGTACTTCCGCACGCTTGCAGCTTCACAAATGCTTTGCATCATTTTGCCCAGTATGTTATGGGACAGGGGTGCTTTCATAAGCCACACAACCTTACCTTCTGGTGCTGCGTACAAAGCCTCACCTTTCGCTCGTTGACATAATCGATCCATGTCCGGATTCAGACGACTTAGGTAGAGCTTGAACATGCTGATGCCGAACAGCGTCTGCACTGGAGAAATCAGTTCCACTGATGCCGCCCTGATGGTTTTTGGAACAGAAATCTTTCGCCCTGGTAATGATCAGCAAATTCATAATCAACTCGGTTGAGCTGCTCGTTTGCTTGTTTTGATTGTATTCTATTTTCGTCACGCGTTTTATATCGCATATGTTTTTATATCGCCATAAATATCCTGTTTGGCTGTTGTCGCTTCGGCTTATGCGAAAGCTATACATGCTGTGTATATCTACATTGCATTGATGTCAACGCGGAAAAGCTTCTAATAATAATAATAATCTTTCGAAAGTCTAATAATGTCATATCCGTCGATGGTGTCGAACTGCAGGTCCCATTTGGTGAGCTGCGATTGGATTTCTCGTCCCCGCAAGCAGAAGTGCAAGGAGAGTGTCAGCCATACATATCTGTGAACAGATACAAATTGCAATTGAAAACAAAGAGATGATAGAATCAGAAAAAACCTTGACTGGGGAGAATGCAGTTGAAGACACTACTGCACCTGTACTTATGGTTGATTAATATACTTGTAGTGGTAAAGACACACCTGGCAATATGGCGGTTAACACACGCCTGCCCACACACGCTCTCTAGTCAAGCTCCGTATGAAGACATCCAAGAAGAAGTTTGCCTGATGAGTCCATCGGGGACGAAACGTACGTCGCAATCGACCTATGTCGTTGCTGTGTCATCTTCTATGTGCCATGAGCTACTTGATGTATCAGCCTGCTATGCCGGATACCGCCAACCATGCATCAACGAGGCGCCAGGCGCGAACTGATGGTGGTGGTGGTGATACGGAGAGCTCTGTGCCAGAACTTTGCAGCTTAGAGAGCGTGTCTGGGCAGGAGTGTGTTTACCGCCATATTGCCAGGTGTGCCTTTACCACCATATTAATCAACCAGAAATAAGCTAAAAAAACAACAACATTAAATTCAACACAAGCACGACAACAAGAAGCACGACAATAGAATTACAAAAGAAAACACAACATGAGGTTGTCGTTACCTGGTAAGGTGGACACGATTGTCTGGTGTTTCCACATACTCGCAGTGGTCCATGATGGTCTTCCAATCACTGTCTGAAACCGCATCCTTGTGTT
The DNA here is from genome assembly GCF_964019385.1 of Sycon ciliatum. Taxonomy (NCBI): domain Eukaryota; kingdom Metazoa; phylum Porifera; class Calcarea; order Leucosolenida; family Sycettidae; genus Sycon; species Sycon ciliatum. The sequence continues at coordinate 28,111,707 of NC_088651.1, read as the reverse complement.
CGACCGCTGGCTCTTCTCCGTTCTTCTTCTTCTTCGCTTTGAGCACTGCTTTCACGATTTTGTTCGATTTGTCAAACTCTTTCCCTGTCGTGAGCACAAAATCTCTTCCAATGGCGGACAGATGACGCTGTATGGCGCCTCTTGCAGCAAAGTACCTAGCTCGTTTGTACAGGGTCTCGTCTTTCTTCTTCAAATTAAAGTGGCATATCACCCAAGAATTATCTAAAAAATTGATTTTGTAAATTCATGTCGAGTGCTAAATCAGTTCAAAGAGCATGAATAGCTGCAAAATCTCTGAACATTTTGTCTCGATCTGACCAGCCGTTCAAGAGTTATGGCCGAAAATGTGCTCTTGCAAGTAAAGATATTTTTGTTGCACGCAGTCATTTTTTGGCAGCACTATATTTGATTCTGAGCAGACCGCGCGCAACTTGTATCATGGAAACACGCGAAAGTGAGCAGAATTTCGCGTCCAAAAATCTTGTTTCTGGCCATGTATTGGGCTTTAATCAGAAAGGACATTCTAGTGAGCATCCGCAATATTCCTTTTCCGCGAAGTAGGAAAATTAGTACATTTGAAGTACTAACATTTGCACTTTTTGACCGGTGGATGAACAAGGTTCAGAGAGCCATTTCAGCCCAGTACAATGACGGAATGATCCAAATAAGGTGCCAGTAATCACGATAAATAGGATATTGACCGAGAGGAGGTCAATATTGGAAATATAGGCCGAGTAAAAGACCGAGGTCCCCTAGGTCTTTTACGAGGCCTATATTTCCCATATTAACCTGGTCTCGGTCATTATCCTATACGTATCGTAATTATTTAGAAGGATTCTCCAAAAGCAAAGGAAATCACGGAAGTCTCCTACATAAATATAGCAAGAAAAATGGGGAAATGGGGGAGAGGAGAGTGGAAGATGAAGCATGAGACGTATGAAAACAAGTACCTGAATGTAAAGGTATAAAAGCTGGAAAGAAATCGACGAGAGAAGAAATCACCTCTGCAGTTAATAGGTGGACATTAAGATGAAAAAACCTAGCAAGGATTAATTTCAAGTAGACATTCTATAGTATGGCGGTGTGAATGTTGGCTAGGAGGGCAGTGTGGAGTGGTGGACAGTTCAAATTATTTCCATATTTCAGTGTTCAACATCTACCTTCACTGATGAGCTATGTATTAGCGAAACAGCTGTCTGAAGGAGTTTATCAATATCGTCTACGGAAGTTTCCTCGCAATGGTGGTTGTATGCAGGAGGGTCTAGTCGGCTAAAGCGCGCAGTGTAATGGTGGAGGTGACTCAACATACTTCAGTAGGAAAAAAATCAGATCTGTTATCCAACTCTCTGCAACCAAATGCCACCACCGCCACTAAACAGTGAAAGGCAGTGACCAGTACAAAGATACAGCACGGATCGGCTATAGCTTTGGTGTTTGATTTTCGTGAAAATATCACTATAGGCGATATATAACTACAGGCGATATGCATACTTAGGTATGCCTGACACATGCGTGTATGGTGTCAATCGAAGTGCAAGTAGGTTCCGGGGGCATGATAAAGCCCGCGATAGGCGTCATTGTCCTTGTCATCATCGAGCAAAAACTACTAGGTAACAGGAGATGTTCAAGTACGGCCGCGGATTGGTATCATCCGTTGTCTCAAGGGGTTTCATAATGTTATTACCTGGGCTGCACTTTTTTACACCAGCCAGTGCAAGGATGCGTGAAGCGTTTTGTTGTCGAACCCGAACCTTAAGACAGGAACCTACAGCATTGATATTGTTGTTGGAACCACCTTATGTTCAGAATTTAAGCACATTGTGTAATTATGTGTGTGCTTTTTGAAACAAACTCTTACAAGTTACGACTTCCAATTTGAATGGAAATTCTTTTTGTCTACTGTTCTTTGGCATGAACTGTAAACTTCATGCAAAGCGCCTGTTCCTGTGATAGATGACCATGTACATGTACATGTAGGTACAAACCAAACAAATCACGTTTATGAAACTGCCAACCTGTGCCAGGTGTTCAGGAATGATCTGCACCGACAAGTACATGTACATGTACGTCCACTCAAGAACCATTCTCTACTGAAGGACCAGATATAAGTGGGTAGAGGAATGTGTCCTTAGGCAGTGTATACAGTATAGTATCTGCCGAGAAGCCCCGAAAGGAAGGCTGACGAAGGTCAACTTCGAGTTCTGGTTGTGATAGTCAAGTTTTCGTTTAGGTGGTTTTCCGGTTTTAAAATTATTGCGATTTTTGACCAAATGAAACTGGTTATAACTCAGAAGTAGCGAGGAACTCGGCCATTTGGAAATAATCAGAACCGTCCACCTCTCCACAGTGCGCCCTTGGCCCACATTCACAGCACCAAGCTACAAGTTCGTTCTTGGATAGATGTTCCATAACCTCAAGCCAGTTGTCAACTTTACCCTATAAATATAGTAATATACATGATTTTACTCATTACATAGCAGACTCAGCGGGTCAGTTGTCTGATGACTGACTAACGGCATGAAACTCAGAGTTACAACCAACCTGAACGTCCTCCGCTGAGTCTGCTATGTACTAAGCTTTGTCTCTGACATTGAGCACTCTCTGCAGCTTGGGGATCAACGGATTTGTCATATACTCATTCCAATATCTGCATTACATCCGTTATCTTCCTTCACTTAGGAGGTCTTAATGAGCGAACCAGCTGTCTGGAGGAACATTTACATGTACATCTGTCCATTAACGAACGTCCTGGCTAAGGACTATGGTGTTGTGAATGTGGGCAAAAAGCGCAGTGTGGAAATGCAATAATATTGAAGGTTTTTGTGCTATACAATGTAGGTTCCTCCTCTCCATGTGTACACTACACCCGCGCAACTGTAAGTTAGGGAAAGCGGTTTGGAGAATCACACAATACTGATGGCAAACGTTTTGAACACGTTCGCCTCGTGACATTTTCCGCCGTTTTTATTAGGATTTCTCCGAAAAAGACAGCAAAGTGGGTCCGGACAAGTGAACCTGGCGGTGGAAGCACAAACTAACCATGATAGTATCAGGGGAGCTAGTATTATTGCTTGGCCCCTTGCCTACGGTCGTTCCGCATGCTCAACAATACACCAGTTGTCTCTGTGTCAACTTCAATTCAACCACTATGGCCGGAATGGATACTACTTAGATGTACAAACTTGCCCAGGGTCCATGCATCAACTCTTGCTAAGGTAAGCGCACTTGAAAATACTAGTAGTAATTGCTTGGTGTAGGTTCACACATTTGCGTTTGTGCATGATGATGACACGGTACTTCAGAGTTATGGTCGTCACGGTGCGAGGTACTCCCAAACAACACAATCAAGCCTTGCATAAAAAAACACAATCAAGTCTTGCATAAAAAGCACAATCAAGCCTTGCGCAAACAATACAATGGTGTGCCAATGTTTTTGCTATTCACTCTGATATACATGTGGATCTCCCACCAAATCATGAGTTGCATTCGAACTAAGATGCATGAAGTGCTGGGGTTCCTTCTGATGCGGAAACTCAACCTGAGGCGCAGCAATCGTGAAACTGTTTCTTTAATTGATGTTAACATCACCATGGTGATGATGATCTTGCTGAAATCACCGTGTGTTCGCGAGTGAAGTATGTTATTTTGACACAAACTCTAGTAGAACGATCTTCAATGGCGGACGCAACGAATCCACCTTTTATCTGTTGTTGAGGCCAAATTGCATGAGTTGACATATCTTTGTATTTTGAGCGGCACGATCTTCCATGATTGAGGATCACAGTAATTGTGCCGTGGACGCATTGATCAGCAGGTAAAGGGAACAAGCCAATCCAAGTCTTGCTACAACCCTCGTACCGTACACTCATTCAGATGTGTTCACTAGAGGGGCGGTTGTGGTCTAGAACGTACCACATACATGTGTGTAAATGTGCACCTTGGAACTATCCAATCGCTGCATGCGAGCAACTCAGTCTGGCGTGATCGTACTCTTAGACTTTTGGACAGCGATCAATGGCCTATAAAAGACTGGCTTTCTTTGTCTAGAATATCATAACAGTTCCTTCTAAGATCTCCTGAATACTTGTTCCGAAAGGTATTACGAGGTACCATAATTGAACAAGTTGATCAATCAGCATGGACGTGCGTTCTGTGATTTTGATGGTTGGTCTATCCATTGCTCTTCCAATAGTCACTTTGGGAGCATACGTCCGTCATGAACAATACGGAGAGGAGCTTCTGGACGCTATGAGTGACGACGAGTCAGTTGAAGACTCGGACGAAGATCGTGATGCTGGTCAGAATCGACGATTTGGTAGCTACTCCGATCTCCAGAACGGCGCTCTCTATACGCACTGGGGAAGTAACACTTGCTCTGAGGCCTCACATCTAGTCTACAGTGGATTCGTGGGAGGTACGTGGTACACAGTTAAAGGAGGCGCTGCGCAGTATTTGTGCATGCCGATGGAGCCAGAATACAGCGAGTACATCCCTAAAACTCAATCAAACTCTATTCTCCAAACCGCCGAACTACAGACGCCATCTAAGTCGATTCCTGAGTTCCATAGTCAGTATCAGAATACACCAGTATGTGCCTTGTGTCAAGCGTATGGTCGGTCCTCGCAGTTCATGTTCCCTGCTCGTTTGACCTGTCCCGCTGGTTGGACCAAAGAGTATGATGGGTACTTGATGACGGCAAAGTACGATCACCAGCGTACAGAGTACATCTGTATGGACAAACAGCCAGAGGTTATGGAGGGCACCAGCAAGAATGTCAACGGCGCTCTGTTGTATTTCGTTGAAACCAACTCCAAAACTCACGTTCCGGATACATACGTCGGCGAGAAGGAGTTGACCTGCTCAGTCTGTTCAAGGTAATTACGTGCCCATGCATAGTTCTGCTGGGTCGCAATCCTTCCCCGCGAGACTGCAACATTTTGAAGTCGCCTTTTCATTCAAGATCGGAAAGTCGTACAAGTCCATACATGTATTTCTTTTCTTTGACTTCCCTCTTTCAGCTCAACATTTAGCTATCACTCAAACATCAAACCTCATCTAGCACTCTTTTGTGACCAGCTGGTGTCATTTAGGACAATGTATAATACCCTCTTTATCTGCTGATTATCTTCATCAAGTACTTCTATAAATCACACATTGTTTGTGTTGTCACAGAGGTAGCCAAGAACGGTAGAGATGCAGGATCTCGTAATAATTCCTTTTTGGCTCCGACACTCTTCTTTCTCCTCAGCCTGAATGTTTGGTCTTCACAGACTGTTGGTGTCCTAATGCTAAGTCTGTGTGTGTATCGAAATGATGTGTCCTAATGCTAAGTCTGTGTGTGTATCGAAATGATGCACTGCATTTCACGTCTTTTGCATCCATGTTTGTCTTCGCTCCACCCAACATAAACATCGTTATAATTTGGTTGTTTATGTAACAGGTTTAATCGAACTTGAAAAGTAAGAGGCCTGGTGGAGCGTGCCTCGACCAGTTATATGCAAAAGGTGATAGTATACATGTGGCAATGGCGCCAATGAAGGTGCTAATAGACAGGCGTAAGACGCATGAGGTGCGAGGGAGTGTAAAGTTATAGCAAACAGGGGAAAACTGGTACATCATCCCCCTCCTATAGAGAGGAAGGAGCTTATAACCCAAATGCTCAAGTGGAATAGAGTACAATAAGCGCAAACACGTGCGAGACGAAAAAAGGCTTCGCACTGAAGTAACACAATAAGACGACTGAAACTCCATGCAAATTAAAGTGTAATAAGCTCAACAAATGTGTTAGGTGAAAACTAGAAGTTCAACTGCAAAACTCAGCGGGCAGAAGCCAAGATTTTGTACTTCTGAAGTGGAACAATGTCATTACCAGATTCATCCAACAAATAATGTTCAGGCTCCCAAGTGGCATCAGAGTAGCCTTGCCACTTGACTAGGTACTGAAGCTGATTCTGCCGGCGGCGGTGACTGAGAATGTTCTCCACCACATAGCGGGCATGACCATCAAGGTCCGTGATAGGCGGAGGCCTAGGCTGTCTCCTATTAGGAATAGCATTCTTCTCGTAGGCACGGAGTGCCGACACATTAAATACTGGGTGACAGCGGCTGGTATGAGGCAACTTGAGCTTGTAGGCATTCGGGCCGACCACCTGGGTTATAGGAAAGGAGCCAAACCACTTGGGGCGTAATTTATGGGATGGTCGGTCCCGAGCTTCAGGAGTCAGGAGGAAATCCCGGTAGACCACTACCAAATCTCCCACCTTCAGCTTTCCCTCGACCCTTGTCCGATCTGCATAGAAGGCCTGACGAGCTTGAGCTGCCACTAGCGCATCTTGTGAGATCTTGACCGCGTCTTGTCTTGCTTGCAACCAATCAGCTGAATCTCTGCCTCCCTGAATAGGGTTGAGGAAGTCGGGTGGCGCTCTGGCATTTAGACCGTAATTTAAGAAGAACGGTGTGTTTCCTGTAGATGATTGAGTAGCGCTGTTGATAGAAAACTCACAGAGAGGTAGGAGCATATCCCAGTTATCTTGGCTATGATTTACAAAAGCCCTCAGCTCATCCTCTACTATTCTGTTTACTCGTTCAGTTATGCCATCTGTCTGAGGGTGATTGGCAGTACTAAATGCTAGTTTCGTTCCTAAGCTATCAAACAATTCCTGAAAAAATGCTGCAGTAAATCTTGGATCACGATCACATACAATACTAGAACTCAAACCATGAAGTCGAAATACATGTTGAATATACAGATCAGCACTTCCTTTAGCGTCAATAGTAGAGGAAGTAGCTGCTAAATGCACACACTTTGTCAAGCGGTCCACAAATACATATAATAGCATCATGACCTGTATCGATCCTAGGCAACCCCATGATAAAATCCATCGAGATATCCGCCTACGGCTGACTGGGCACTGGTAAATTCTGCAAGAGACCAGTTTTTAGCTGGCCGCCTTTAACTCGTTGGCAGACGTCACATGACTTGACAAACGCCTTTACATCCAGTCCCATTCTGGGCCAATAGAAATATCTAGCGAGTCTGAAATAGGTGCAATCTCGACCGGGATGCCCCGCAGTCACACAGTCATGGTATTCTTGAAGCAGGGCGAGTCGGAGTTTGCTACTCTTTGGAATGCATAACCGGTTCTGTGGTGAAGATCTGAGATAAAGATAACCGGGTGTTTCATTTAGAAGGTAACGGTCGTGCAGATTGTCATGGCTTGAATTTTTCAGTCTCCTGATAATGGGAGCAAGATCCTTGTCGCACTTGTAACCGCTGACAATTAACTGCGCTATGTCTGGATTAATCTCTAGGGTATGCTCTATGGCATTCAACTGAACTATTTCAGAATCCCTGAACAGATCTGGATGGCGTGAAAGCGGGTCGGCAATGTTTTTCTTTCCTGGTTTGTGAAAGACTGTAAAGTCATAGTCAGCTAAAAACTCTACCCATCTTGCCTCACGCTTGGTGAGAGTCGGTTTGGTTCGTAAATAGACAACACCCATATTATCAGTCATCAGGTCAAAGTGGCGGAACAGATAGATTCTCCAGCACTTTAATGCAAATACCACAGCCAACGTTTCCCTCTCGGCCGCAGTATAGTTGCGTTCTGCAGCTGACAGTTTCCGACTACAATAGGCTACGGGATGCAAATCCATATCTTCTCCCTGCTGCAGGAGCACACCCGCCACGGCAAAGTCACTTGCGTCAGTTTCTACCGTGAAGCTTTTCTCAACATCGGCCAGTTGCAACACTGGCGCCTCGAGTAATGCTGATTTTAGAGACTCGAATGCCTTCTGTCTAGCAGCGCTCCATTCAAAGCGTGAATTTTTTCCGGTGATTTCTTCTAATGGACGAGAGATGGTCGAGTGTCGATCTATGAACCTTCGGAAATAGTTTGCAAAGCCAAGAAACTTCCTCACATCAGTTACTGACGACGGAGTTGGCCATGTTTCCACAGCACTTATCTTCTTGGGATCAGGGGAAATTGATGTGCCGTTGATTTTATGCCCCAAGAAGAGAACCTCTCTCACTCCGAATTCGCATTTAGACTGTTTGCAATACAGCTCACTATTTCTAAGTGTTTCTGGAACTGTTTGAAGATGATGCTGATGATCTTCCCAGGTCTTGCTGAAAACTAGAATGTCATCCAAGAATACTACAACGAATTTTCGGAGATGCGGTTGCAGAATAGAGTTCATGAGTGACTGAAAGGTGGCCGGGGCATTAGTCAGCCCGAATCCCATGACTCTAAATTGGAAGTGGTCGAACGGCGTATTAATGGCCGTCTTAGAAACATCCGAGTCTTGAATTCTGATTTGATTGTAGCCCGACCGCAAGTCCAACTTGGAGAAATATGCACTGCCCTGGATCGTGTCGAATAAGTCATCAATATTAGGAAGACAAGCTTTGTTTTTGATCGTAATTCTATTCAATTCTCGCCAATCGCACACCATTCTCAGAGTACCATCCGACTTTTTCACAAAAAACACAGGTGCACCGTATGGCGACTTACTTGGCTCAATGAATCCCTTCTCAAGTAATTCTGACAGCTGTGACTGGAGCTCGTCCATCTCTGGTTTCGGCAAGCGGTAGGCGAGTCGAGACGGTGGTCTGGCTCCATCTTCTATCTGGATTTCATGGTCGACTGGTCTCTTCGGTGGAAGCTCATTCGGCAGCTCGTCTGGAAATAAATCCTGGTACCTCTTGAGCAGGTTCTGGATGTCCTGTTGCTCTGATTCCTGGAGTTGTGGCCCGGAACGATTCTCCTCGTTTGCAGCAGTGACCCATGCAAGAAACACCTCGGCTCCACTCCTCAGGGCATGACGAGCTTGTCGGCCACTGATAAACATGCTTTCCACAGATGGCCGGTCGGCTGTCGGCGGGTTAGCTGAAGGCAATTTGGCAACAAAGGGCTCACCGTCCAACTGAACTTCGTTCGTACGGAAGTTGATGCTAGGGTTGTTCCTTGTAAGCCACGGCTTGCCAAGAATAGCGTCGTAGCGAGTCAGGGGATACACAGTAAAGTGCTGTTCCTCACTGAAGCCCCCGACTGTCACCTTTAGCGTGCGTGTGGAAATCTGCGGGACCTCGCTGGTCGAGCCGTCCGCCAATGTTACGCTCAGCACTTCTGAGCTTGCATCCGTGTCAAGATGATGCTTTCGAACAAAACCGTCTGCAATGAAGTCATGCGTCGAACCGGAATCTATCAGCATCACTGCACGGCGACCGCCGATCTTTCCCTGTATGCGCAGTAGGTCGTGTTCAGGTTCATTGCCGACGCTGACGTTGCTGACATGACACCTTTCTGCAACGGGACAATTTCCTACCGCTATGGGTGTCTCCGGCTCCGTAGGTTCCTGGAGAGCAACGTCTTCAACCTCCAGAGCCCCGAACCGGTTAGCGACTGGTACGGGCGTGGGTGCTTGGGTCGTCGCCAGTAAGCGCACCCCCTTTCCTACTGGCGACCAGCGTTTGGGTAGCGCTGTCCACCCTCAGTACAGTCTTTAGCGAGGTGGCCTGGCTTCCTGCAAGCAAAGCAGTGTCCCATTGCTCGCAGTTGGACACGCTCTTGGTCCGTCAGGTTGCGGAGGCCCTGACCACGGAAGCTGGGCACGGAACGCGACTCTCTACTGGCTGGTGGCCCCGACGCCGGTGGCCCTGACGACTGCTCCACGGTGTTTGCTGTCATGACAGCTTGCTCCAGGGTACGTGGATGCTCACGCATGACCTGTCGCTGGATGTGCGGCACTTGACCCCTGATGAACAGCAGCGCTCTGGTGTGGTGGTCGATTTCCGGCACTTGCAGGCTGAGGCGAGTAAAAGCAGCAATGTATGCGTCCAGCGACCGGCGCTGCGCTGCGGAAATTAGTCCCATACGCGATGTTTCCTCGTTGTGCCGTGGTCCGTACACATCGCCAAGTGCCGCTTTCAGAGCAGGCCAGTCGGAAAACACTTGGTTAGCTTCCAATGCCGCTATCAACCAAAGACGAGCGTTTCCAGTCAAAAATCCTGCCGCGTAGTCGACCCTCTGTGCCGCATTTGGGAGTGCCAACGACCATAGGGCCATGTCCATTGCAAACGTCCATTCTTTGAATGTAGCGGAATCTCCTCCAAACACAGGCGGCTCTTTCGTAAGGCGGGGTGTTGGCTCCCACCGTTCCGAGTTCGGATGTATCTTTCGGTTTCCTTGGCTAACGCGCTGAGCAGTCTTGATATCGTTTATCAGCCGAACGACGAGTACGAGGAGCGTAAGCAGAGCGACCAGAACACCTGCCAAAAGCAGAGTAGTAACCATCCTCTGCTACCAGTGTAACAGGTTTAATCGAACTTGAGAAGTAAGAGGCCTGGTGGAGCGTGCCTCGACCGGTTATATGCAAAAGGTGATAGTATACATGTGGCAATGGCGCCAATGAAGGTGCTAATAGACAGGCGTAAGACGCATGAGGTGCGAGGGAGTGTAAAGTTATAGCAAACAGGGGAAAACTGTTACAGTTTAACCCCCCCCCCTTTTAAAAAATCTCTCCGACACTTTATCTTTCTCCTTTGGGCTACTTACTTATCGACTGTAGTGAACTGTTTAAAAATCGCGTAAGTGAGGGTAGAGCTCCACGTGTACCTTATTGCATAATGATGGGCCTCCAATTCCGGTTGTGCGTAATGAATGAATTTGGATTCCTCGTTGCCACAATAGAGACCATGTTCATGTACGTTACCCCTTTGACGACCGTAGTATGGATCATTATATCCGTGCCGGTGTACAGCGCATACTTTGCAAAACGCAATCTAGAGTAACTCGACTGTCCCTTGGCCATGTCCTGTTATGCTTTGGGACGTGCGGATACGTATTCACTTTGTTGTTCTTATGGAGCCTCGAAGTTCGGGACAATGGGTTTTTCATAATGTCGAGTGGCCATTGCAGGCATACATACAACAAAACACACGAGTTTCCCTCTACCAATGATTATGTCTGGTTACCATGCGTGCTACAGAGCAACCTAGAAAACAAAAATTCTTCTCCTGCCCTGTGCTTCCACATTGGCTATCTTCCTGAAACCAGGAAACCTGCAAATGTTACCCTGGTTAACAAAAAATGGGTTAAAATCCAAGTAAACTCGGATGGAGAGCCATCGATTAAAATTAAAAAGAGGACCAAAAGTTTACAAGTTATCCGTTTTGTCCAACACTAACGGTTATAAGCAGAATACTGTTGAATCAAAAATGTGCAACAATTAGCTCAAAACTGACTGATGAGATCATGACATTCAACGACTTGATGCTTAGCTGCATCACGTCTAGAATGCGCCAACCAGCAGCCTTCCAAATTGGAAGGTTCTATGTTATGAAGTAACGTAAGAAAGGGGAAGGTGAGCGCACTCTATACGAAAACAAGCTAAACATCACAGCGAAATGAGAATGTTAGCTATGACAAGATGGTGATTTACTTATTTATTTATTTATTTCACCTTCCCGTGGCCAGAGAATATAGGCCAATATGGAGGGAGGGGGGGGGGCGGTAGCCAGCCATAAAAAGTAAAACAAAGTAAAACTATCGTATCCGTTCCCGAAGGGAACTCACGACGGCCGCTAACACCCGATACACCGTAGCGGCAGATGCAGCGCCTAACGGGGGGGGGGGGGGGTGAGTGGGTAAGTCTCACAACCACTGGCACAAGTGCCGAAAACGACCCCATTAGCTGCATCCATGTACCCCTTGTGCCTGGCCACAAGTTCCCAGTTGACTGTGGGTAGCAGCACGGCTGAAAAAAACCCGCTCCCAGGCAGGACTTGAACCAGGTACCTCTTGCTAGCCAGCCATGGCAGTAAACAAAAAACAAAGCAAAAATAAATAAATATTACACATTACTGGAGGCAAAGAGAAACAAATCTGGATGAAGAATTAGCAGTTATTAGAACACGAGCTTCATGTTGGCCTTGAAATCCTTTAGCGTACAAGACGATTTTACTGATAGAGGCAGGGCCAGCCAGAGAGAATAGGCAGCGAAAAACGGAGATCAGGGTATAAGCTGATGTTCGGGCTTTGGGTAAAGTGCAGGGATTGCGCGTAGGACGAGTGGGAAGAAACCAGTTATATTTACGCAAGTGTGGCGGGGCTTTGTCAAGGCAAATAGAATGATGAAGGACGAAGGACCACGTTGGGTGGTTGGGTGGTTGGGTGGTCGTTGTTTCGGGTTTCCATGGTGAGCTGAGGCCGTCCGGTCCCATGGTCCTTCGTCCTTCATCACCATCTTGTTACCGGTATAGCTAACATTCTCAGTTCGCTGTGATGTTTAGCTTGTTTTCGTCTAGAGTGCGCTCAGCTTCCCCTTTCTAACGTTACTTCATAACTTAGAAACTTCCAAGTTGGAAGGCTGCTGGTTTGCGCATTCAAGACGTGATGCAGCTAAATATCAGGTCATTGAATGTCATGATCTCATCAGTCAGTTTTGTGCTAATTGTTGCACATTTTTGACTCAACATTCTGCTTATAACCGTTAGTGTTGGAGAAAACGGATAACCTGTGACCTTTTGGTCCTCTTTTTCATTTTAATCCTTGGCTTTCCATCCGAGTTAAATCTGCACACCTGAGCCGTCAGCATCTTTACGGTGAAACGTACGTCGTGTGACACTACTTGTTATTGCAGTTTAGCCCCATCCCTCACACAAACAAGTCAACAAAGAGGCATCTTTGGATTGAGGAGTGCTGGTTTCGAAACAACTGGTTTGAAGCTCAAAGTAGAGCTGGTGTTAGCTCAGAGCAGAGCTGCTGTTAGCTCAGAGCAGAGCTGCTGTTAGCTCAAAGTAGAGCTGCTGTTAGCTCAAAGTAGAGCTGCGGTTAGCTCAAAGTAGAGCTGCTGTTAGCTCAAAGTAGAGCTGCGGTTAGCTCAAAGTAGAGCTGCGGTTAGCTCAAAGTAGAGCTGCTGTTAGCTCAAGGTAGAGCTGCTGTTAGCTCAAAGTAGAGCTGCTGTTAGCTCAAAGTAGAGCTGCGGTTAGCTCAAAGTAGAGCTGCGGTTAGCTCAAAGTAGAGCTGCTGTTAGCTCAAAGTAGAGCTGCTGTTAGCTCAAAGTAGAGCTGCGGTTAGCTCAAAGTAGAGCTGCTGTTAGCTCAAAGTAGAGCTGCTGTTAGCTCAAAGTAGAGCTGCTGTTAGCTCAACGTAGAGCTGCAATGCTAAATGGATGTAATATAGCGCAAGGCAGAGCCGCAGCAAATAGCTAGATAACACCAGTTGTGAGAGTGGACCCGATTAGTGGGTACGATAATTATGATGGTGTGAATAAGTTGGATAGGGAGGGATGGTGGGAAAAGAAACACTGCTGAAGCACGATCCGTTGTCTGGAAGAGCACAACAGGGCAAGCAAGATTTGTTTTTCTTTTCCGCAAAATGGGCTGGTGCCATTTGTGATTACGCAGCAAAACAAAGCGCATGACGTCAGTCTTGAATGCAGTACAAAGCAATGCAGTGCAGTGTGTGCGCTAGTTCGGATTGTTGCTAACAAGTACTAGCACAGCTAGTACACCATTAGCCCCATCCCTCACACAAACAAGTCAACAAAGAGGCATCTTTGGATTGAGGAGTGCTGGTTTCGAAACAACTGGTTTGAAGCTCAAAGTAGAGCTGGTGTTAGCTCAGAGCAGAGCTGCTGTTAGCTCAGAGCAGAGCTGCTGTTAGCTCAAAGTAGAGCTGCTGTTAGCTCAAAGTAGAGCTGCGGTTAGCTCAAAGTAGAGCTGCTGTTAGCTCAAAGTAGAGCTGCGGTTAGCTCAAAGTAGAGCTGCGGTTAGCTCAAAGTAGAGCTGCTGTTAGCTCAAGGTAGAGCTGCTGTTAGCTCAAAGTAGAGCTGCTGTTAGCTCAAAGTAGAGCTGCGGTTAGCTCAAAGTAGAGCTGCGGTTAGCTCAAAGTAGAGCTGCTGTTAGCTCAAAGTAGAGCTGCTGTTAGCTCAAAGTAGAGCTGCGGTTAGCTCAAAGTAGAGCTGCTGTTAGCTCAAAGTAGAGCTGCTGTTAGCTCAAAGTAGAGCTGCTGTTAGCTCAACGTAGAGCTGCAATGCTAAATGGATGTAATATAGCGCAAGGCAGAGCCGCAGCAAATAGCTAGATAACACCAGTTGTGAGAGTGGACCCATGAAACCAGCACTCCGTTAGCTAAGCACTATTGACGCACAGCAAGGGTCAATTTATGTCAGCACAGGCAAGCATTGTGCAGCTAGAGTTCAGTAGCTCATTACTCACCCGAGTTGGGGATCATGGCATCCATGGCACGGCAGCAAGCCGGGACGATAGCTGGCGCTTAGCGCTTGTTGTAGTCCGGATGTAGCATAGACACGCATCGCTCTTTCCACTGACCTGCCACTCGGAAGAAGGAGTCGGGGCACTAGCCATAGCAGCGGTGGTGGCTGCACCAATGTGGACCGAATGCCCGGAGTAGTTCGACTGGGATGGTACACCGGCCGCAGCGACAAGAGACCATACTGTTACTGTGAATGACTGCCTGGTCAGCTGCTGTCTGTTCGAGAGTACGAACAAGAGTTGCTCTGGTCCCTCGCGACGAGTGACAAATGGGTAGCTAACAATGGCACGGACCGGGCAGTACGGCGGTACAGACGGGCCAATGTCACCAGTAACGCCTTTACCGAATGGGTCCGTCTTGGATGAAAGCAGGAAGAGTTGCAGGCGTCCGTCACCAGGGGAGCTAGTACAGCCCCGTGTGATGCCATTAGTGAATTCAGCACACCGAAGAAATCCAAAGAAGCAGCATGGCGGCTTGGTAGAGCAGCTTGTCATGGCTATTCAGGATACTACTTTTCCGGCGTGCATCCGTCAGGTGTCGTAGGATTGGCATAGTTATAGGAAGGCGAGGGGTGAGTACAGCCGTACCATGGCATCGCTGGATGCCCTTCAACACCCTCTCCAGAAGCCACGCATCTACTAAGGGGCCGGCAAACCCATTCTCAAGGTGGGCTTTATGCACCGCACTCGCATACACAGATACAGTTCAGGGCACGCTGATCATAGTTCACGCATGAATGTGTGTCCAGGAACGATGACTCGGGCAGCAAAAGTGAGCTTCCCCAGGAGGGACTCGAGTTGACGCTGGCCGATGCTGCGCTCGTTGATAGTAGCCATGAGTAGCGCACGGATCTCGGACAGCTTGTCCTCTGGTAGCCGCAGTCTAGGAAAATACCAAGGAAGGTCAATGATGGTGATGGCCCTTCGAGCTGGGATGGAGCAAAGAGGAGTGCCGAGATACGTGAATGCCCGGAGGGGGATGGTGAGTTGCTGGTTGGCTGCAGCCAAACCAGTGGAGATATCGAGAAAGTCATCGAGGTAATGAAGCCGGTGATCTATAGCAAACTCGTGCTGCATGATCCAGTTGACTGCTGTGGCTACTGAGTCAAAGACGGCTGGGCTGGAGCGGAGGCCGAAAGGCAGAAAGCGCTCGTAGTAGTAGGAGCCTTCCCAGCGAAGTCCTGACGGCGGACTGGGATCTGCCGAAATGCACTGTGTACGTCGAGCTTGGACAAATACACAGGCTGTGGGCATGACATGATGATGTTGATCGCGTTGTCAATGCTCGCGTAGTGCAGAGAGAGCGGCTCGGCAGGAATGCTGTCGTTCGCGCCGGTGCCTTCCGGACTAGACAGATGGTGGATCATTCGCAGCTTGCCGTTCTTTTTGGGGATGGCACCAATACCAGAGCGGCGCATGAACTGAAATGGAGGTGACGGAAATGGGCCTGTGGTCTCGCTGCGGGCGCAGGAAGCAGCTAATTGCTCGGATATAAATGCCGAGTGAGTGAAAGCCAAGGGTAGAATATTAGAGAAAACCGAAATGTCGTGTTGGCCGGCAGATCCAAGAGTAAAGCCACGGCGCAGGCCATGGAGAACATACGCAACACATTATGATATGAGTGGTTACGTAACAGGCGGGCAAAGTGGTCAGCTAGCAGTGTGGTGTCTGCAGAGTGTATAGGAAAGAAGCTACGTACCGAGTCAAGCTATTCAGTAGCCATTCTGCTAGGAGCGGCGGGGTGGCCGATTGGCTCCGCGCTGCTGCTGGTTGCACATGATGCATGGGTGGTCCTTGCCACACTGGCTGCAGGTGTGGGAGAAGCGGCACGACGACGAAGAACAGCGACCTCCATTGAAGTTGCGGCAGATTTCTTGGCCGTCGCTGGTATGGTTGCGACCACTGGAGGTAAATGCTGCTGGCTTGGGGACGAAAAGGACACAAACCGCCCCTGGATGGGCCGTCTTACATTGAGCGCATTTTGGGTGTGCATGGCCTGTGACAGCTATCTGCCATAGGTTCACGTCAATGGTGTCCAACCTCTTCGTGCCTGGTTACTGGGCCACGAGCAGCCGCAGCTGGCGGTCGTACTCTAGCCACGCGCTTGGGAAGAACTGGCAGTTAGCAGTCAGGATCAACTGCTGGTACGCAATCAGTTCAGCAGTGCGGTGTAGGGCAGCAGCCGTGATAGCAGACATGTATGTGGTCCATGCCTCGAGCCGGGTAGCTACATGTATAATTATCGTGAACCTTGCGACGCACCTGCTTCGCGTACGGTCATCCGACTCAACGATATTTAGCTGGCTATCGTTATTCGGGCTGTGAACCAGCCGGAATGTTGGGCCGGAAGTGTGCAAGAATTTCAAGCAACAAACTTGAAAATCTACGAACTCCCCTCGCAAGATACGTTCTTGCACAGCCTTGGGCACAGCTGGTGCAAGTGGCTGATCGGGTGGGTTACAGGAGCTTGGCCTGGCGTAGTGGCGGCAGCAGCCGCATTGCCTTGGCCTTGGGTGAGGAGCGGTACAATGCTCTCCGATGATAATAAAATGGCGGCCGACAAAGCCGACTACACCTCGTCACGTAGATCTACGGGAGCGCAGAGATCCGTTGAGCCCGCGTCACCTGAGCTGGCGGAGGAGGCATTGGTGCAAGTCGGGCTTCTGGGCTCGCGAGCCGTGTCCGCACTGTCAGTGTCATGTTGCTGGTTCTCCTGGCCGGAGCAGACCTCACTACCAAGGGCTAGTTGTGCCAGCAAACGGCCCTGTAAAATACTTTTACTAAGTTTCCTTTCGGATTCAAGCCGCGCTGAGAAGGCTCGCCGCGGGGGCTTGGCAAGGCATTGCCTTGACAGTGTCGATAGTTAGGTCAGACATACTGAAGAAATACAGTGTCGAGGTGACACTCGGGCTGGCAGCAAAGCTACGAAAGGAAAAGAAACACTGCTGAAGCACGATCCGTTGTCTGGAAGAGCACAACAGGGCAAGCAAGATTTGTTTTTCTTTTCCGCAAAATGGGCTGGTGCCATTTGTGATTACGCAGCAAAACAAAGCGCATGACGTCAGTCTTGAATGCAGTACAAAGCAATGCAGTGCAGTGTGTGCGCTAGTTCGGATTGTTGCTAACAAGTACTAGCACAGCTAGTACACCATTATAGTCCATCACAAGTTCCATTCCACATGTATATGTAGTATAGTACGAAGAGATAGTGCCGTCCGGTCTGTCTTGCTTCGTAATCGCGTAACTTCCCCTTTTTTTGCTTATTTCTGATAACATGAGCCTCCAACATTTGGTGGTCTTTGTTTCGCGTTTCCGAAGAGAGCTGAGACCATCCTGTGCCGTGGTCCGTCGTCCTTTATCAACATCTTGTCATAGCTAACATTCGCAGTGCGCTGTGATGTTTTGCTGGTTTTCGTCTAGAGTGCGCTCACCTTCCCCTTTCTTACGTTACTTCAGAATTTAGAACCTTAGAAGTTGGAAGGCTGCTGGTATGCGCATTCTAGATGTGATGCTGCTAAGCATCAGGTCGTTGAATGTCATGATCTCATCAGTCAGGTTTGACCTAATTGTTGCACATTTTTGACTCAACAGTATGCTGCTTATAACCGTTAATTAATGTTGGACAAAACGGATAACTTGTTAACTTTTGGTCCTCTTTTTTAATTTTAAAGTCCAATCCCAAGAAGTACCGACAAATTTCCCGGTTGTCTGTCATGTCCAAATGCATGGAGTACATAATTAACCGTGGTCTGTACTTCCTGGAGAAGAATTCTATCCTGTCGTCGCGGCAATTCGGCTTCTGCGCCGGACTTGGCACATCAGATCTTTTGATCGCACTCCAGCATGAGTGACACTAGACAGCTGCCCAGGGAGGCCTTGTCAGGGTGCTCGCACTGGACATCACTGGGGACTTCGACAAGGTTCTCTTGGACAAGGTGTGACACCCAGGAGTCCTCCACAAAGCAGTACAATACGGTGTCAAAGGGTATTATCTCAATAGCCGCAAGATCAAGTTGTCATGAGTAGCCGGGCCTACACTTCCCATGATATCCAGTCCGGGTTGACGCAGGGCACCATCCTCGGCCCAAATAGATAATCAAGCGAGGTACAGAGGGCTTGATGGCTGATCAAAGCCCAAGGGACCAGCCCGAAGGCTTTGATCAGTCATCAAGCCCGACTGTACCTCGCTTGAATATGCTTCAGACGATCCCCAACAAATTTCTTGACTTTGAATTCAATGGCTTTATTCTTTGGGTGATCTCGAGCGTGGAGAATGTCGGCCTTTCGTTTGGGATTTCAGAGCAGTGTGAAGTCTAAAGTGCATGTCGTTTTCGTCCCGTTCGTAAGTTTCAAACAGAGATTACAGCAAAGGGAAAGTCATGTCAGTGGACGAAAAACCTGTTTCGTGAAAATTTTCTTAGGACTACTTAATATCCTTTAACATGTTATTCACAGTGGGTCCAATGTTATTAGGCATTTTGCCTGTTTTGATTTCCACTATAAATAAAGTATACAACAACAACAACAACAACTTGGCAAGAGCCAGACGTGGCTGAAGAGTCACGGGAGTATTTTCACTTCGACCAGACACACCTTGCTCACGCTGCATTCTGCTGAGAGTTCTGCGGTGCAGGGGTTAGATTTCCAACTCCACAAGTTGAGAGCAGCCGCATCCCCGACCACCACCCCTATCAGGTTCTTGTTCTTATAGCCTGATCACCTTGAAATGACTGAGATTTGGCATGATCAGGGCTTTGATGGTTTTTTCGTGCAGTTGCCAATGGCAGCGGGCTTTGATGGTTTTCTCATACAGGTTGCCAATGGCAGCAGGCTTTGATGGTTTTCTCGAATAGGTTGCCCCTGACAGCGGGCTTTGATGGAATATGAAAGCCCGCTCTCCGAGGCTGCAAAGGGCACGTGGGTCGTTTGAACCCTGTTTCTAATCTACATGTAAATCAACGATGCAGAGGACCACCTACCTGAAGAGGCTAAGGTCGCAGTATATGTCGACGACAGCATGGTGTACAAGTGTATCTCTACCCGAGCCAATATCCCAGATGGAGTCGCAACGCTCCAGCATGCTGTTGATGCACTTGCCGACTAGAGCACCCTCTGGCGAATCCGGTTTGAGCCGACAAAGTTGCAAGCCCTCACGATCACCCATCGACGATCCCACCGCCCAGTTCCCTGTATCAAATTCCAATGGACAGATGTACCTGAGATGGATCAGTTCCGTCTCCTAGGAGTAACATTCGATAGTCAGCTACATGTATGCTTCAAGCAGCATATACGGTCCCTGGAAAAGGAATATACATGAACACTGAAGACAACGAAACCAACAGTGTACAGCGATGATTTTTACCCCCCCCCCCCTCCCCCGTGCACCGAAAACCCTGTCTGATTCGGAATGGCCTCTAAGTTATACATGTACATGTACATTGTAATCATAGACATGTTCATTGCGTATCGGTTATAGTGTGGTCGTGTAAAAGAATATGCAGGCTACAAGAATTTAAACAAAAGGCGAGGAGACAATAATTTGAAACCCGCAATCAATAAAATGAGCTGAACCGACATTTGTGTGTTTTATTCATGCAATGTAAAAACGGTGGAGACGATGTGCAATAAAACGATGAAAATATGAAGAAATGGTGTGGAGAAAAAATATGGATTCAAACAAGTTTTCATACAACACTCATCAGGAATCGTCGTTGAACTAAAGGACACTGAAACAAAATTGAACTGTTATAGAAAATTTAAGTTAGAGAAATAACAATAAGAACAACAGCAGTGAAATTTACAAGTGTGGATTTTAACAATCAAAGCCACAGCAATAAGGAATGCGTGTGCTAACAATAAACTTGCAAATGGAAAAGGAACAAACAAGAGAAAGAAAGAAGGAAAGACAAAGTGATAACACATAACACCAGTACATTTCACCTAGAAAATTAACGGCCAAGCTTGGCCGCACCAAACACGACACGTTTCTTGAACAATTTCAACCCAATTATACTATTTTTCTGTACACACAAATTAGGTTTATACACACGCTGATAGATAGCTTCCAACACTTTTAACTGTAGTCCATAACCATGACGACCACGGCCAAATACAGTGAACGAAGACTTCGAATACGAATTCCAACAATGAGGACTAGCTAGCAGATGTTTGTACACTAAAGACTTGCTACCACGAAACCTACGCACTACACTAACACTCTCACCAGCACTCTCACCATCACTCCCATCATTGCTCTCCGACTCACTGCTCCCTTCGCCGTCCGTTCCATCTTCCGCTTCCTCTTCACTCTCTCTGTCTCGTCCATCCTGAGTGACCGCGTCCATTGAACTGAACTCTGCCGTCGCCCTGCTGTCACGTCCCTCCTTTCTCCCTTGTCCGTTGAGTGCGTAGCTTCTGTTGTAGTTGGCTGTTGATCGTCTTCGTCTTACAATTGTGGGCTTGCATGGTGGATTAGTTGTGCTTGCTGTAGATTGCGCTATTGGAGTTGGTGTGGGAACTGATGGTACGCAAGGTGGGTCTTTTTGAGTCGGCGTTTGTAGTGTTAATGCCGCTGTCAGTGTTGCTCGCGGTCTGCCGCTGGCAAGCTCCACCGCCGCAAGAACCGATGGCGGAAGATCAGGAGGAGGCAGTGGGACCGGGACCGCAAGTGGCACCGCCTCAGCCAAAGCCGCTGGGAGCACTGACGAAGGAACCACCGACGGCAGGAGCAAAGGCGGCGACACAAGCCGACCCGATGAGCAACCACGCCCATTCTCCTCCACTATCGGCACCAGCTACGGTGGAGCAAGCACAGTCTGTGAGCCAGGATCCGCGGATGGGTATTTCGGTCTTTGAACACTTGGTGGTGGGTTTGATCTACTCACCTCCCACCGTTTAGACGCCGTATCGGTGCCTTGATCCTAGAGGGTGGTGGCGTTACCACGGTGGATGCGGAAAACTCGGCTTCCAGCCGAGTCTCACGCGAACCGTGAAATTTATTTATTTATTTCATAATCATAACATGGGTTTCAAGTGAACATTTATTCTTACAAGTAATTTTATCGCATAGTAAAATATATCGATCACTGCAAAATCATGTGGAGATTCTCTTACCTTCGAAAGGATGCCAAAATATGCTGCATATTTTAAACCAGCGCATTGTGCAAACAACCCGTCTCCCTGGCCCAATGTTGCGCTATGGTGCCAGGCTTGCTGTGAGAAAGCAAAGATAAGATATATATTTACACGTACAATGTTGTTGTTGTTGTTGTTGTTGTATTCTTTTATTTCAATTTGCTCAGGGCACAGGTTTTAATGCCTTCTCACCGGAGAGAGGATTCTCCGATTGCTACCAAAAACGACAAATCTGCGATATGGATATGTATGAGAAAGATATGATAAAATTGAATAATGATGATGTCGGATTACGATAGTTTAGTTGTTATGCGAGATTTGCCTGACGATTACAGATAAAGCGTTTCTGGAGGCAATGTACATGTGCATGTACACTATGTACATTTAGGTACGGAACGGTGTCTCTATCGTTGGACTCTCCCTCAGCCAACTCGCTCAAGTTGCGATGCAGGCTCAATAATGGTCACGAGCATCACTGGTATTCTGGACATGTTCGCGAAAGGCTTCCGCAATTTCTATCCGTTCATGCTTAGTCAAAGCTCGGGCACTAGTGGACTGATACTGGCCCGTGGGAGCATGTTTCGCAAACATCATAGCTTCATGATGACTATCCCCGCACATGTTTTGACCAAATCCTGCAGAACGTGACATATAGTGTGTCATGTAAAATGTAGGTGAGTGAGCCACCAGCTTTCAAAAACTCGCTGTACAGGAGCTTTTTAGTTGTGTGGCATGGCAAGTAGATTGGCGCTGCTCCAATATGGCCTCTAGTCTGGGGGCTGCAGCCTGTGGCAATCCGTTAATCTGCACTGAATAAAATTTATGGAATGGCAGTCACCTTCTCCTCCTGGGTCCGTGCCCCCCACCCCCTGCCTGCCATGTCACACGCCACACGTGCCTGCACCTTGTCAGTTTATGTCGCATGTACCTACTGATAATTGTTAGGGTACAACTAAACCTCGTGACACAACAAACTACATGACTGTAATACAAAAGTTAGGTACTACATGTGTAATTAGTCGATTTTGGCTTACTAGAACTCTAGGCTCCGCTGCACCAACTGTTATTCTGTTGAGTACTCTGGTGCTAGGGCAATGAGTTGTCTACAGTGCAATAGTGTTGGAAATTTCCATAATAATTATATTATATGTACACCAAAATTTACATGTTGGTACGTTGAAGTACACGTACGTTAGCACCAGGTTGAAATCGGGCTTTGGAATTTTTAATTTTTCATAGCTATCATGTTCGGTCTCATTTTCTCTGTGCTGCGCTGATGTGGTGGTGAGTCCACAAAGAAGGAAGCAGTTCTGTCCGCAGATTGAGTACACCATAACATGTCATGTAGCTAGTCACCCACTAATCAAATCACGCTGATGAAACTGCCAACCTGCGCCAGGTCCAGGAATGTACTGCACTGACACCTACATGTACATGATTGTACAATAGTACATGTGCATCCACTCCAGCACCATACGGCATTCCCTACGGAAGGGCCAGATCTTCATGTGCATGTGTGTACATGGTAAGTAGGAAGTTGGCGTTAGGCAATGTAGAGCATACGACACGGCGAGAAGCCGGGCGCGAAACTGGCTATATGTACATGTACATGCACAATATCAAGTATTTATAAAGTAAGAAAGGGTTTCCTCCCAGCACCGGAGCTCGCTCTATTCCGCCGCCGAGTCCTCAGTCAGTCAAGTCACAAGTGAAGTCAGTGTAGGGAGCAAACCCTTTCATACATGTACATGTTCACATCATCGCGGAAGTCCTAACCACTATTTCTTTACAGTAGGCATCGGCCATTGAGAACTGAATTTCGTCTGTTTTACGTGGAATTTCTTGGAGTTTTCCAATGTATTGTACTTGAATCAAATTCTATTTTCCCTTTCATGGTATCTCTATTTTTTCACGTCTAAATGACTTTATTCTGCCCGTAAAAGAAGTCGTTACCCCCGAAAAAACTATTAATTTTCTTTACATGTATAATTAAAGTAAACATGACAAATTTAAATAAGCGGAGAAATCACATGAGAACGAGTTATGCAGCAACTATCCACGACTGTAACAAGATAAAACAGCCAGAACGTGCGATAACAGGGCGCACAACTGACAAGCTATCTTGTTACAGTCGCGGATAGTTTCTGCATGCATGTAACTCTTTTTCGTGTGATTTCTTCTCCTTTTTACATTTTATTAGTGGCTCAGTAATACAGTATCCGAGTTCAACATAACACATTCATAATTACATGTATTACATGTATGTACATGTACATGTATATCCCAGGGCAAAATAGCGTTAATGTGAAGAAGAGGTTGGTGCGACTTCCGCGATAGTAAAAAAATAGCACACTATACATGTAGCGTAACTTGCAGTTCCTTGGTCCGTTTTCCCTTTTCTTTTGGAAAATAATCATCCTTGGCTCTCCAGCCGAGTCCACAATAAATCATATAGTTATTTACACAAGACATCGAGCGACGGATAGCCGAGAAATTCGTTGCTACTCCGAGTTTCGTAGGAAAGCACTCATCACACAACTTCAAGATGACTTGTGTGTCATTTCTCTGTCTTTTTAACGTTGAGCACTCTCCACGCGGTATGTGTGTGTGTGTGTGTCATGTTGTGTTCTAATCATTCGCCATGCCACTGTCAATTGTATTCTGTTTGCCCGTAAAAGAGGTCTTCTCAACGCTGTGTGGAACCAGATCTAACCCTGCAATAAAATGATTCATTTATATTACTGAAGTATATCGTACGGATTGGTATAGCTCTTACAAGGGTCTTGAAGGTTATCCGGAGTTACATTTACATGTACAGTAGCTGTATGCATCACGTACATCTACATGTACATCTACATACATGTAGAAGGCCTTTGAATCGAGCGCACAGTAATTGCTACCATCATCGCCAAATAAATAATTAATAATTGATTCGCTTCCTGCAGCCCGACCTGGAGACTACAGCTGTACAGAAAACCGGACAGCTAAGATATTTTGGGGAATACCAACTTCCGCGCACGCAACATGTATTATTGTTCAAGGATATGTCTTGAACGACGTTACTGTCCTGACCCTGTGCACCATGGCGTCTCACGAAACCAGGGATTATTCACGCGACATGTTTAGACTACCATCACTCCCCTTCATTTCTCTAGCATGTCAAGGGCACCCTTAGTCTCCAAAATGGAAACAACAAGTCCTCAACCATATTGCAAAATACGTGGAGGTCTACTGTGAAGGGATTTTTAGAAACTTTTACTACAGTTGATATCTGGCAAAACAATGAAAGGGAAAGGGTTGCAAAGAGGGAAAGAGAGAAAGAGAGAGAGAGAGAGAGAGAGAGAGAGAGAGAGAGAGAGAGAGAGTGGTGAGGTGCGGGAATAAACCGCCAAAGTATAGCAGTGGTATATTGTGTGGAATGAATGTACACCTGGATGAAATCAGGAAATGCAATCATTCAGTTCGCTACCCGTACTAACTGAGCGACTTGTAGGACACCAGAAAACGATATCCGTACTAACTTAGCAACTGGTAGGACACCAGAAGACGATGAACACCAAGACATATTTAGGCGACTGAAGAATGTCGGAACCGAAAAAAGAACATTACGGAATCTTCCATGTTTACCGTTCTTGGTCACCTCCGTGACAACACAATCAGTGTGTGACTTTTACATAATGTAGGTAATCAGCAGAGAGAGAGGATGTTCCACAATGTCCTAAGTCAACACCAGCTGGTTACAAACGAGTGCTAGTTGGACTCTGAGGTTTGAGTGGTAGCTAAATGTGAAAGTGAAAAGGGTGACGGCAAGGAAATGGAAGTAGAAACGGTATAATCTACCACAGGGTCATGAATGAAAGCTACTTCAAAATGCTGCAGTCTGGCGGAGAAAGGTTGGAACTTAGCAGAACTATGCATGGGTAGGTAATTACCTTGAACAGGCGGAGCAGGTCAACTCCTTCTCACAGACGTATGCATTTGGAACGTGAGCTCTGGAGTTTGTGTCAACGAAATACAGCAGAGCGCCGTTGACGTTCTTGCTGGTGTCCTCCATAACCTCTGGCTGTTTGTCCATACAGATGTACTCTGTACGCTGGTGATCGTACTTTGCCGTCATCAAGTACCCATCATACTCTTTGGTCCAACCATCGGGACAGGTCAAATGAGCAGGGAACATGAACTGCGCTGAACGACCGCTCGACTGACGCAAGGCACATACTGGCGTGTTGTCATTCTGGCTATGGAAGGCAGGTATCGACTTAGATGGCGTCTGTAGTTCGGCGGTTTGGAGGATAGAGTTTGATTGAGTTTTAGGTATGTACTGACAGTATTCTGGCTCCATCGGCATTCACAAATACTGCGCAGCGCCTCATTTAAGTGAGTACCAAGGACCACCCACGAATCCACTGTAGGCTAGATGTGAGCCCTCATTGCAAGTGCTACTTTCCCAGTGCGTAAAGAGAGCGCCATTCTCGAGATCATTGGTGCCGCCAACAGATAGTCGAATCTTCCCAACATCATGGACGTCCTCCAAGTCTTCTACTGCCACTTTGTCACTCATAGCGTCAAAAGGTTCCGCGCCGTATTGTTCCTGATCTCCGTATGCTCCCATGGCGACTATTGGAAGAGCAATGGATAGACCAACCATCAAAATCATACAACGCACGTCCATGCTGCCTTAGTGACCTAGGTTAATTATGGTACCTCGTAACACCTTTCGGAACAACTATTCAGAAGGTCGTATAACGCACTGTTTTGTAGTTATCGACAAATCAAGCCAGTCATTTTACAGGCCACTCATCGGTGCTCGAGCGCCCTGAGAGTACGATCACGACAGACTAAGGTAGGATGGTTACAAGGTGCACTTGTACAGACGTAGTACGTTCTAGACCACCGCCGCGGCGCTGCCCCTTGTGAGTACAACTACGTGTAGGTAACGCCGGTTTGTATATAGACTAGGATTGGCTTGTTCCACTTACATGTACATGTACGCACCTAGTACCTGTACCTGCTGACCGCGGCATGCACGTCACACACACTAGCATTGTGTTCCTCATCATTGATGATCGTGCCGCTCAAAAGACAAAGAAATGTGAACTCATTGCATTCCTTTCGGCCTCAACAACGGATAATTAGGACTTCTAGTTCGATGTGTGGCCCGGTGAAGATCGATCCACTAGAGTTTGTTTCAAACAGCAATCTTCACTTCTGATTCTGAACACACGGTGATTTCAGCAGGATCCGGACGACCATGGGGGATCATAAGATCAGAAACAATGTCACTGTTCCTGAACGTCAGTTCGACGAAGGCTCCCCATCTGAGGGAAGGCCACCACGTCGTTGATCTTTAGCGCTGATGCAGTTCCTACAGTGGTGGGAGATTTATATCAGACCCACCAGCAAAGAACTTTGAAAGAGACAATTGAATAGTTTTCGCAAGGCTTGAATGAGTTTCTTGCGACTGCGACAACATTACATGGTACTTTGCAACTGTTACAGGTAAGTACCCTGTCATACGTGTACGTGTACGTGTACGTGTACGTGTACGTGTACGTGTACGTGTAAACATGTACACAGGAAAGTGTGTGAACCAGCTCCCAACTGCTTTTACTATTGTCAAGAGCCGCTTTCTTAGCACGGGTAGACGCATAATATATTCTGGACACGATTGACCATTATTAGTAACCACACGGCTATAGTGATTACAATTGAAGTTGCCACATTTAGCCGCATAGAAGCAACTTGACGCTCCGTTGCGTGTATTCAAGCTGTATTGTTGGGCACAAGAAACGACCTTAGGAAAAGGGCCAGGCTATAATATTGGCTTGCACTGATACCATCATTTTTAATATGTTTTGTGCTTCCACCGCAAGGTTCACTTTGCCGTCTTTTTCTGAGTAATCCTAAAATATGATGCGAAACGATGTGAGCAGTTTCAAGACTTTTGCGTCAGCTTTGGGTGATTCCCATGTCTCTGAAAACTGCTTTCCCTATTTAAGGTTGTTTGTTTGTAGTACACACATGTTTGGAGAAATGATGCTGCTAAAACTTCCATGTTTCAGTTTCCTCACCAACCGTAGGCAGGAGAGTAGAAGTCAATGAAGCCAAAAACATCAGGATAAGGAAGGCATTACTGTTTGAACCTTTTGAAGGACGCTTCACGCAGCTTCATTACCCTTGAATAGTTTTCAGGCAACCTGCCTGCACTCAAGAGAGCACTGAATTTCACACAAATCCATTAGAGATATCTTTTCAATGTTTCGGTCTTCATAACCATGATCAGGAACCTCCCCCCCCCCCCCCTGATGATGGTCATGAAGACCGAAACATTGAAACGATATCTCTAATGGATTTGTGTGAAATGCAGTGCTCTCTTGAGCGTAGGCAGTTTGCCTGGAAACTATTCAATTACTGTTTGGTCGATACAATTGTCTTCTACATGTACACGTACACGTAGATATACATGTACCTCAAACACTACATGTATTAGGTCGAGCAACACTAATCCTTGCTGTCTAAAATAAATAAATTTGCTTTAGAGAAAAAAATTCTGAGGCATTATAAACTAGAACTAAACGGGACTATCGCAACCAGGACTCGAAGTCGAAACATTACGTGCACAGCTTCTCACCGTTAACAATGCTCAGCCATGCCTAACGCCACATTCCTATAAGTTATAACCCACTTAGCTAATTAGACCTGGCACTTCAGTAGGGATTGATTCCTGAGCGGACGCGCATGCACGTGTCGGTGCAGATCATTCTTCACCACCTGGAACAGGTTGGCAGTCATCAGCATGATCTGATTGGTATGTACATACAGTGTACAATGTACATAGGCATGTACAGGTGCAATGTACATACGTACATGCCTATGTACATTATTGTACATAAGTCATTGACATTGTATCAACTGAATCGGCACTGTGCACGAATTTCACAGATCGTGCCGAAAATTAGTAGACATCTAGACTTTTCTAGACTTAGAACCCGAAATGGTAGTCATTACTTGTAAGTTGTAGGAGTTTGTTTCAACAAGCACGTACATTTCTGAACATAAGGCGGTAGAACTAAACTCCCTGCTCTAGGTAACTGGCATATTAAAGTCAGTTCTGTGTTGGAAGAGAAAAATGCTTCACGCACGTGTATTGGCTGACGTACAGAAGCGAAACACTGCACGGAATGCGCACCCACATATTTTCTATTTAAAGCAATGATAGCGGATCTGATTCTGACAGAAAAGCGCCAGATAACTGTCTAGTCCACACAACTGGCGAAGCCACACACGAATACACACACACACCTTGAACCTTGAACCTTGAACGTGCCCATTGCCGATGACAATGATAGCGAAGGGACTGTGCTTTGCAGTATGGAGCGTGGCGCGTGAGATCCCCGGAACGACGGCAGACCTTTCCACATGCGCAGCGGAAGCCAGAGTCAGGATCAGGGGGAGCGCGGGCTGGAGGACAACGATGAGCAATCTGCCTGCAGGCAGAGTGCTAGTGATCCTGGGCAGCATCAAACCAGCAGCCAGAAGGCACTTGGGGGCGGGCTGATGGAGCATTCACGCTACACAACTTTTCACTATGTACTCTCACTTTAGCTCATACATGTACATGTACATGTACATTCTTCAAAGCGGTAAACCCCTTGATAGGCGACAAGCCTCTGGGTCATCCTAATAAAGATATTATTATTGTTATTATGTGGATTCACAGGAAGGGTGAGTTACGAAGTCTGAAGAAAATGTTGAACGGCCTCTGCTGGAATGACGACTACACCATAGCTCAGTGGTTAGAGCATCGCTGGCTACAAGCGAAGGTCCCTGGTTCGAGTCCTGGTGGTGACAGTCAATTTTTCTTCAGACTTTTTCCCGTTTGTCTCTTTCCCTCAAACCAGTTAGTATTATTATTATTATTATTATTAACTGGTTTGAGGGAAAGAGACAAACTGGATTATTATTATTAAAATTTCAAATTTGGACTTCACGGAGAATTTCAAATTGTTAGAAAATTAGAGGCCACATGCCACGCACTGCTCTTTTCCCTGGTTCGTGTCCTGGTGGTGTAACTGATGATTTTTTCTTTCTTTCATATCTGGCTTGCAGGTGTTAAGTTTCGGAGAGAAAAAAGCAGTACGTGGCATGTGGCATGTGGCCTCTAATTTCCTAATTATTATTATTATTATTTGGAAATTTGAGGCCACATGCCACGTTTGAAATTTGAAAATTTGAAATTGCAATTTGTATTTGCTCGCAGTGGACATAGTTTGATGCGCTCCCCGTGATATCAAGCGAATGGCCGAGGGCCCTCTTGTCGTGTAGTCTTGATTGGTGTGAGTTGCCAGTATGATGCAAGCCAGATATTAATTGATCGAAAAAGGATAGATTTAAGGTGAAATAAATAAATTTACCGGTACCATCACTGTGCATAAGAGTCATACTGTAGCTCAGTTGGTTAGAGCATTGCTCGCGAATAGCAAGGTCCCTGGTTCGAGTCCCGGTGATGTGACTGATGATTTTTTTCTTTCTTTCATATCTGGCTTGCAAGTGTTGAGTTTCGGAGAGAAAAAAGCAGTACGTGGCATGTGGCCTCAAATTTCCTTTCACTTTGAAAATTCTCCGTGAAGTCCAAATTTGAAATTATTATTTTTATTAAATTAAAAAAAAAGTTCACGGTTCGCGTGAGACTCGGCTGGAAGCCGGGTTTTCCGCATCCGTAGGAACGCCACCACCCTTCAAGGATCAAGGCGCAGATGCAGCTCCTAAAGCGGTGGGAGGTGAGTAGATCAGCTCACCAGCAAGTGGTCAAAGACCGAAAATCCCATTCACTGCATCCATGTTTTCCTCGTGCCAGGCCACGAGTTCCCAATTAACTGTGGGTCGCAGCACGGCTGGAAAAAATCCTTCCGCTTCCAAGCAGGACTTGAACCTGGTACCCTCTGTTTCTCAATCATGGTCTTAGACCATCCCACTATGCCTGCCTGCTATTTTTATTATTAGCACAAAAAATGTGTTATCTACGCATGTATCTACGCAACAGTCACCACCAGCCAAAGAGGACATGTTTCAAAGTATTGAACGTTTTCGTTCCGTTCTTGTCAAAATACTACAGGGAATGATGGAAATATGCTAAAAGACCATGTACTGTTAAATCTTGTCCCTGTAGCTGCACGTGGTTGTCGGCCCCGACGTGGTCGTCCACCGAAGTGTCCAGTGCAGTCTTTGCCTGAGGTGGACTTGTCCAAGTCCGCTGTGGATACGCTTGACGACCCCTCCTCCTTTTCGTCGGGCCCAGGGCTGGAGCCAACCCGAACAACAGTCAACAAGAAGAAGAGACTGATACGGAAACCACCGAAACTGACATCTGAACAATCGAGCCCCGGACGAGTCACCAGAAGCCAATTGAGGAGACGAAACGATGAGGAATCAAAAAAACAAATACTGGAAGTTACAACAACGATCAATGTGAAGAAAGGAGGTAGACCACGGAAGCAGGACAGACTGGGTGTGGAGCAGCACACTGATGTCGACCGAGACAATCGGAATTGCAGGGACGCAGGGCGTAATGGGAGAGATTCGCAAGCGGCAGGATCGGAGGTGACAACGGCCGAGTCGTCGGGTCACGGAAAAGGTGCCTCGGCAATCAAGTGTCACTGGTCGGGCAGTGCTAGTGAGTGGTATTCCGATGATGAATTCTCTGTTTTGTCGCGTTGTAGGTCTTTGTAACATCTTGCCGTGTTGGAAGCTTTGTACATACGTAAGTTAGACCCTGAGCTTTGTGTTCAGATGGAGAATGTGTTGTCTTTGCAGTTGTTTGGCACTGTTCGGCGTGACGGTGCGAAATAGATCCCTTGATCTCTTGTTATTTCTCTCCTTTTCTCGTCACTACGTTTTATCACTTATGGGATTTGCATGCTGTATTGTTTATTCTTCACATCTATATATTTTCGTGGCACTTCTACGTAATTGGAGTGATGTATTTCTGAACTTCTTTTCCTAATAGTTGTTGTCTTTTAGGTTATTTCCAACATTCTCTGTAGTATTTTGACAAGAAGGGAGCGAAAACGTTCAATACTTTGAAACATGTCCAAATTGGCTGGTGGTGACTCTTTCGTAAATGCATGCGTAGATAACAATTTTTTTTAAATATTTTCTGCCTCCGTCCTAGTTTCAAATTATTATGATCATTATTATTATCCACGATGACGTCACGCCACCGCTTGCGTGGACCATGGCGAGGGTGCGTTGCAGGGAGCTCCCCAAACAAAACTCGCTTCGGCATCCGGTCGTCGTTCATCCGGCCAACATGGCCAAGCCAACGCAGTCGATATTCCCGGCCAGAACCCTCGGCACACACACACACACACACACACACACACACACACATACATGTACACGCACACACACACAATTAAATTAGCTTGGGCCTAAATGAAATAAACGCCACATATCGTTTTAAAGCAACAATAGCGGATCTAATTATGACTTAAAGAGATCAAGAAAAGCGCCAGAAACTGTCTACCCCACACAACTGGCGAAGCCACACACACAACCGCACAGGCACACACACACACACACACACACACACACACACACACAAACACACACACACACAGTGACACACACACACACACACATAATAAAGTTGGGCCCACATGTAATAAACGCCACATACCTTTACTCACTCAGCCCTCGTACTTCAGTAGTACTACATGATGCACATGTACAATGTACATGTGCATCATGTAGTACTACTGAAGTACATGATTATAATTATGACTTGTACGTGTACTAGGGACCGGCGGATTATTCCCGAAAAGGTGGCAGATTCTGCTCGAAAAGCAGTGAAATTGGCATAACCATGCAAACCTTATGGCGGGTAATTCCTCGAATTCTGCTCCATTTCTTTATCCACATACCAAAGATGCATGAAACTTACCAGAAAAAGTACCGAATTCTGCCAATAGACCCTTTGCACAATAATGGTCACGTGACCCGAGACGGGGCATCCTCTTAGATTTTTGTGCAGAGTATCATCTGTTGAGCATGGTGGAACACTGTATTTTTCCATTTTGGAGATGGAGGGGAGAGTGTCGAGTGGTTTGCCATCGATGGCTGTGGCACCCGTGGACGAACTGTCAAATGAAGATTGGTCTGCGAAGGAACTGAACAGTTTTCTGCTGAATGAGGGTGTGAATCTGTCTGGAAAAAGAAGCAGTTGTTGGAGAGGTATTAAAGTGTTCCGCATTCAGTGGATATTTCGGATTACTGTAAATTCGAAATCATTGAAATTTTTTTTCTCCACCTTCTCTCCTCTGTCGATGTAGTAGTAGAACACTTCTCTATGCAGAACCTTGATGCTCCTAGAACTAAGAAGGGCACCACATCCTCGAGTGTACCTTCATCGTGCCCAACATTTCATGCGTCCCAGTGGATGAGTGATGAACCTCTGTTTCCAAGAGTGAGTGCCACACCATGCTTGCCCGTCTTCAACGCAGCGGCAAGTCGCCGACGACAGTGAAGAGGGCTAGGGAGCTGATGGAGTAGTACTAGTCAACAAGCCCGTGGATAGTGTCCATGAGTTTTACTTTCGTGGCTATGTGCATAATGTGAACGTCTGTCATATCGTGCATACAGCCACAGCTCGAACTCAGATGACTTTCTCCGCACACCTGAGTGATGAGGCTGCGTCTCTCTCTCCACTTCAACATCAGCAGCTCGAGCTGCCCCAGCAAGCAGTCGAACTTCCAATAGTGAAGACAGGGATGGGTCATGCCTTTTTCTCAAGCTGCAGAGTCTCTTGCCAGTCTTGGCAGGGCGTTCCATATCGTCGCAAAAGCAAGGATGAAAGTCGTCATGTACAAAGTGTTCCGAGCCCAACACTGTTAACGATATCGCAGCACTGCGGCTCTCTTCTCGCCAGATAGCCCGGATTACCAGGGAACGCATGGAAAGACAATTGGATTCCTTAGACTAACGTTAGGGACGACGGTTGCTGCAAACAAGAACCCAACAGTGGTCCTTGGAAAGCATTTCGGAACTTCTTCCTTCAGAACTAACAAAACCTCAAATGGGAAAATGCCGGGGAGTACATACATGAACATCGCGTCGGGACCGTGAAAACACAGCCTGTCACAGGAAACTTGATACAGTGTAACGTCCTGCAGCAAACCATGCATGCTGGTTGCATGCCAAGTGTGCAGCGCGTGCATAGCATGCCCCGTCTCGACCCCTCTCGCTTGTTGTGCAAAGGGTCTATTGTTCTGCCTGCAGAATCCGCCGGACCCTAACGTGTACACGTGTATGTGTCACTGACAGTGCAGATCATTCCGCTTGCACACCTGGAACAGGTTGACAGTTTCATCAACGTGTTATTATTTTGATAAGTTGGGACCCATAATGTACAGTCACGTACATGTACATGTAAACTCAAGCGAAAACAACAGGACACCGCTTCGACAGGCGAACAGACTTTGACGAATCCAAAATGAATAATAATACTGTAATTAAAATGTACGTGAATGCGCGTCTATCCTTGCACACCTGATGGCAGTGATGAGCCGTCCAAATCTACAATGTACATGTATTCTGCAAAACGTTCGTAGGGTGAAACTGCTGCTTATTTGCTGCTTATCGTCCATCTAAGCTAGAGGATATTCTGTGTTCTAACGGTTACCCACTCAAAGTACTCAAGCGAGTCATGACAAGCGTTCTTGAACCTAGCCCAGATACAGCTTCTGCACAACTTGAACCTGCAACGCGTATTATCACAAAATTGCCGTGGAAAGGGCAAAATTGCATTGCCTTCCGCAAAAAGATTAAAGCTGCAATTTTGAACTGCTATCCTACAGTATCCCCCATTGTAATTTATACAACCAGACCCGCATTCAGGTCTATCGCGAAGGATGTTTCACCAACTCTTGAAAATTATTATTATTATTATGTGCTTGTTCGCGTAGACATCAGCATGGCCTGCAGCTGCATTAATGGGCATGCGAATCATGCAAACCAGCCAAAAATGTTCGCATAAGCCACTTCGAATAGATACAAAAGACCATAACAGTTTCAAAAAAAAGAAGAAATATGCGAAAAGAAGACAAAAACTAGGGTGCCGACACCACTCGGGCACAGATGCCCACCCAACCGCTTCGGTCAGCAGCAAGGGCACGGAACGCCTCCAGATCGACTTTGCTTGACAAGGAAAGTCCAATCCGCTTGGCATCATCTTGTAGTAGCGTCGGTAGTGTGTGTCTTGGTCGTCCCCTCCAGCCCGCTGGACGAGGCTCTGCGAAGTACGCTCCCATGGCCAGGGATGGTGGGGAGTCAGCCGGGAGCCGGAGGACGTGCCCAAAGAGCCTCCACCTAGCTCTCAAGATGATAATGCGGAGAGGAACCGCGCCGGTACGCTCATAGAGCCTCTCGTTCCTAATCCGATTCGGGAACACAATGCCGATTAGCGCCCGCAGCTGTTTTCGGTGGAAGGCCTCAATACGGCTCAGCTGCTGTTTCGTTGGTGCCCATGTTGCACAATTGTAGCAGAGTACAGGGAGTACAAAGGCATTATAGAGCCGGATGCGGAGATCCTCCGAAACTAGCGACCTACGGATCCACAGCGTCCAGAGTTTACCAAAGGCAACAGTTGCCAGTTGCTGTCGCCGTAGCATATCCTCGGCATCACCTAATAGGGACCCGAGTTTCTTGGTGGTTCGCCACTCCTCCTCGATGCGATCAGTGTGCCGTTCGATGTGCGTGTGCTCTGTTTTGGTCTCATTCACTTTCAAATCCCATTCGAGGAGCTTGTTGGATATGGTTGGAAGGAGGGTCCTCAGCCTCTCACCATCAGTAGTCACGAAATCCACATCGTCGGCGTAGGCAGTTTCAGTTGGTAACCCCAGGGAGATATCGGCAGGGGGACGTGGTAGAAGAAGAGGCCGGACATCACGCAGCGCACCCTCAAGGTACACAATGAAAAGAACAGGAGACAACGAGTCACCTTGGGGTGTACTCTTGAAAATAGTAATTTTATTTATAAGTATGCGTGTCGCTGTGAGCGGACGTACGTTGGTGAGACATGTCAGCGATTCTCGGAAAGGATCAAGCAGCATATCCCAGACAAGCTGTACAAGAAGCCGCCTGACAAACGTGTGGCAACAAGTGATAGCGCCATCACAAAGCATTTGCAGGCGCAGCCTGAATGCATCCCACAGGAACGCAACAGCAGCTTCAGTGTGATCACACCAGCCCGAAACAGCGCGCACCGATTCACACTGGAGGCGCTGTACATTCGCAGTTTGAGGCCAGAACTGTGTCGACAAAAGAAGCACATCAAGGTGCTACGGCTGTTCAAGCTGCAACCGGACTGACAACTTTATCACGTGTTTGTTCTGGTACTGCATTCCCCTCATGTGTTGTTTCCCGCATTTTTCCACTGCTCCATACATTTAGAAAAGCGATCCTGTCAGCTTTTCTATTATTGTGTTCACATGGCAAGAAAAACGACACCGCTATGCTACGTAAGTTTCTACGTAAGGTGCTCGGTATTTCACTTAGGCTACGTAAGTCTCTACGTAAGGTGCTCGGTATTAGATCTACCAACGGGTGGTAGCCGCGTGCTGTGCACGTGCACGCAGACGTTGTGTTGCAGTGCAGTCCGTGTTCGGATGTGCATGCGCGAGGAACTTCCTCCTTTGGAACTGCTTCTTGTATGAGCTGTTTCGGATATTTTGTCTCCTGGCCTGGCTTATTTCGTTTCTGCGCTGCTGAGACCTCCTTTCGCGGAATATTACTCAATGACAGGTGAGTTGACCAGTTCCCTTTGATTCATTTGCTTGTGTTGACTCTTTCATTTACGAAAAGTGTGCTCATTTTGGGCGGAATGCAATAAATAATGGAACAGCTGACAGGATCTTTTTTCTAAATTTAGCTTTTCCGCTGCCGAGGCCTCCTTTTACGGAATACTCGATGACAGGTGATCTCTGAGTTGACCGGTTTCCTTCGATTCATTTGCTTATGCTCGCCCTTTCATTTACGGAAACGTGTGCTGATTTTATTCGGATTTAGATCCATTTTTATCTCTTTGCACTTGTCTACAGTGTGCGAAGAAAGCGAGTTCACCTTCTTGACGGTAAGGCTTATGTTAGATGTGTTGTCGAAATACTCATATTCATTGTACATTGGTACGTTACAAGTAAGGCACTGGTCAGTGGCATACTATCGTTGGCAGTTCCCAATCTGGAGGGAAAGGTTCAAGGACCCATTGACCGAGTTTGCCAAATAAATTCGCATATCAGGGAAAATCTCCATTGTGGAGAGGTTCAGTGAACTTGTTTGCTTCATACGAAACAAGTCAGAGGGTGCAGTCTCGTCAAGATCTCGTACTTGTATGATTGGATTTGTTTACTCGAGTCTGGGCTTTTTGATTTATTATCTGTGAGTTCCGCCGAGATTGCACTGCCCCAAATGAAGTTTCGTGCCGCCAAAGCAAGAATTACGATCTGCAAACTGTTTGTAGTACCTGCAAGAATCTGCTGTACATGTATCGTACTTTCTCTGTTGCTGTTTCAGTTGCCGTCATGTTGCTAAAGAAACGTTCAGTAGAGAGGTTCTGCAAAACGAAAATTCGAACGAAGTTTCGCGACAGTCCTTGCGAAAGTGTGTACGAATTTTTGCACGAACTTTGCGTTCTGCACATTTTCGTAGTTTGCGCGGGCCAACTGCACGTACGCCATGACCCGATCTCACGAAAGTGTGTACGACTGTTCATTTCGCGTTCCCTGCAAGTTTCGCATCCAAAGCTAAAGCTGCGAAAGTTCGTGCGAAGTTTCGCACTTCATGACCTGGAACGAAAGTTTGTACGCATTTTCGTTTTGCAGAACCTCTCTAGTGACTTATTTGTTTCATACGAGACGAGTCAATGAGTTGGTGTGGCTTAGAAACTTTCGCTGTAGAAGAAATCTATTCGTACGTATGTCTATTGGAGAAATAATTGTATTCACTGGTTATAAAACAGGTTAAGACAAACTCACAGAATAAATGCCATCGGTTCCTTGGTGTTCGTCCTAAAGAGGTTGGACTGGATATCATTCAAACTCACCAAAAGATGTGTAAGATTTTATTATTATGGAGTGCCTTGTTTATTTCTCAGTACCTCCAACCATAGCCTTGCCCCTTTTATCCTCAGGATCAGTGTAGTTGTTGGAACGATGTGTCGGACTCGACAATGTATTTGTTTACATTTTAATACATGTTTATTGTTCCTCCTTTGCTGTGTTGTTTTAGAAAATCGTGGACTAACAGTTTGAAGTCATTGAACTACTTCCAAAAGTTTTATCAACATCAACAGGGTTACGATTTCAGTGCAATATGATGCAGGATGACCTTATCACGATGACCCATGCTTATAAACCATTATAAACACAGAATCAAGAAAAACATCTGCGACACGCACCTGGTAGCATTTCTCAAATAAATCTGAAATATCTGAAAGGCAAGACAATTTTATGACAGAGTCATGAAATTCTGCTACAGCAACATGCACAGAATGACCGTATAAAAAAAAGTATCACCACGGTCCACCACAACTCACATGTTTCCCCGCAGAAGAACATGCTTGTGCCATTTTCTGCAAGAAAAGGCTTGCACATCAGTGCGTATAATACAGTATTGATATGATGTGAAGGCCATCATTTACATATTGATATAGGGCATTCCATTGATTGGTGCCAGAAAAAACAAAATAAATTATAGCAATAAAAATTGCTTTATGGCAGTTTTCTAAAAAAAGTTATTGTGTTCTAGTTCATTGACCCCGTCTAAAAAGTAAGAAATTAACGAAATGTGATAGCTGAAAATTAAAATTTCACACAAAACCTCACAATAATCACACACCGAATGAAAAGCTACATGTAGAAGACCTTTTCCCCTCGTGATCCTCTTTCCTTTGCATGCATGACATGCATGTTGCCAATTGTTGGTGCAGTACAAGTCTAGTGTTGAAAGCAGCATTTCAAGTGTTGTGATTATTGTGAGGTTTTGTGTGAAATTTTAATTTTCAGCTATCACATTTCGTTAATTTCTTACTTTTTAGACGGGGTCAATGGACTAGAACACAATAACTTTTTTTAGAAAACTGCCATAAAGCAATTTTTATTGCTATATTCTTATGGTAGTGTAGTGTGAACTTGAGGCGCGTAAGAATATTCTTGCTGATTCTCTACCCCCAGTATAAATTCTGGCTTCGTTTTTCGTTCTTGCTCATTCCCATGTAACCACTGATGAAAATGGGTGAAAAGCTTTTGGTATTATGAAACTGACAACCTTGTTGTTGTGTGTATATATATATTAACTGGTTTGAGGGAAAGAGACAAACGGGAAAGGTCTGAAGAAAAAATTGACTGTCACCACCAGGACTCGAACCAGGGACCCTCGCTTGTAGCCAGCGATGCTCTAACCACTGAGCTATGGTGTAGTCGTCATCCCAGCAGAGGCCGTCCAACATTTTCTTCAGACTTCGTAACTCACACTTCCTGTGAATCCACACAGGCGGGTGGGACGCAGCCCTCACTGTAACCCACACACTTCACGTACAAACTAGCACGCGGGGAGCCCCAAGTCATAAAATATTAACTGGTTTGAGGGAAAGAGACAAACGGGAAAGGTCTGAAGAAAAAATTGACTGTCACCACCAGGACTCGAACCAGGGACCCTCGCTTGTAGCCAGCGATGCTCTAACCACTGAGCTATGGTGTAGTCGTCATCCCAGCAGAGGCCGTCCAACATTTTCTTCAGACTTCGTAACTCACACTTCCTGTGAATCCACACAGGCGGGTGGGACGCAGCCCTCACTGTAACCCACACACTTCACGTACAAACTAGCACGCGGGGAGCCCCAAGTCATAAAATATTAACTGGTTTGAGGGAAAGAGACAAACGGGAAAGGTCTGAAGAAAAAATTGACTGTCACCACCAGGACTCGAACCAGGGACCCTCGCTTGTAGCCAGCGATGCTCTAACCACTGAGCTATGGTGTAGTCGTCATCCCAGCAGAGGCCGTCCAACATTTTCTTCAGACTTCGTAACTCACACTTCCTGTGAATCCACACAGGCGGGTGGGACGCAGCCCTCACTGTAACCCACACACTTCACGTACAAACTAGCACGCGGGGAGCCCCAAGTCATAAAATATTAACTGGTTTGAGGGAAAGAGACATATATATATATATATAAACCCCTGTTTTGTCTACAGTAGATGTATTCCTGATGATGGGCCTTGCCCGAAAATTTGATCTAACGTATATCAATTGCAGTGTAGCCTAGAGACCGTTAGAGAGAGTGTGTACAAGGTGTGTGTACAGGATGTATGGATGCACAATAACCGAGATAAATAAATAGTCTGAGTTAGAGGATCATGATGGATTTCACTTTTATTGCGAAAAATGCGGGCGGGGTCCAAATGGACCCCAGTAATATAAAACATAGGGAAGTGCAACAATTGCGATAGTTTTGGTATTTATCTACATGGTCACCGAATACATGGATGATACGCACTGAAGTATGAAGCCCTACAAGAAAATGTTCGTCTATAGCCATAATCTCTCATTCCATGTTGACTTTTTTTCCTCCGTTCTGCGTATATTGGGGTCCTTTTGGACCCCAATATACGGGGAACGTAGGAAAAAGTCAAAATGGAAGGCGGGTTAAAGCGGTCAGCACCAAGGAATGAAATATGCGTTTGGCCCTGGCCACAGTCCACAGCGCTATCTTTCGTATGTTTGTAAGCGTGTGCCGTGCATGTTCTTTTCAGCATGTGTATAGTAGAGTAGATTAGCGTTCTACACGCAATAAGCCATACTAGTTTTATTATTATTATTATTATTATTATGAAATGACCCAAAGGCAATGTGCCTATCGAGGGATTCATTGGATTGAAAGAACAGTACAACTACTAGAACATGTACGTCATGTACATGTATAGTGTTTTACTTAGTGCAAACCACACATGTGACTTCTTTTGTAGTATCGTAGCTGCCAGGGATGTTAGTGCTTTGACCTGTTTCCACAAAAACGAGGTCCGCGCCGCCTACGTTTTCCTCTGTATCAGGTACCGCCTTCGGGTCGCTGTCCATACAGATATACTCTGTGCGCTGGTTTGCACTGGACATCAGATAACCCTGGTGGTTCACTGTCCAGCCACTCGGGCATGATAACCGGGCTGGAAGCATCAGCTGCGCGGATGCCTCGCATACTGAACACGATGGAGTGTGTTGGTCCAAAGCCTGAAAGTTAGGAAGATCAGGAAAGTTTGTCTCTAATTCGCTCGGGTAAAGTCTGTTTCCCGGAGGCAGACGTCCCGGGATGAACGTACTATATTCCGGCTCGAATGGCAAACACAGATAGTTGCTTCCACCTCCTATGGATGAAAATAACGGACCTGCCATGAACCCGCTGTAAAGGGTTAGCGAAGAGTTGCAAGTGTTGCCGCCCCAGTGGGTGTAAGTTGATTTTGCGCGGTTCACTCGCTCCGTGAGATTCATCTGAGCACCTTCCAGCATATTCACCTGGCCGTTCGTCGTCTCCACCTTCTCGCATAACACGCTAACATTTTTACTAAGACTACGGAAGTCATTGCTAGAGATTGTCGTGGCTCTTTCTAGGATGTTCAATCCATCCACGGCCGTATCCAGCTTGTTAGTAACGTTGCCAAGCTGTTCTGCCGTAGTATTCTCCAGACGGCTCAAACGAACAGTTTCATCGGCTTGTGTCCTTTTCAAACTGTTCAGTCGCTCAGAGACATTTGAAGATTGTCCTTCCAAGATACTGAGGCGGTCAGCCTGACTCAATTGTTGCGCTTGCGATGCGTTCGCCGTTGCTGACACGCGGATGATCTCCTCGGATAAATCGTCAGTGCGGTCGGAAAGAATTTTGGACAAATTGGCGACCTGCTGCATAAGCGTCTGCAGTGAGTCCTGTAACTGCTCGACTTGAGTAACAGTGGCGAGACTGGGGTTAGGATCGTCATCACTTGACACAAAGTACTCTCGTCCGTAATACTTGGGTAGGTTTTTACTCTCACTGGGTGGACATGACGAAAGGGCATTTATCACCAGCAGTGAAAACAAGGGCAAGTACGTTATTTTCATTTCCAAGGTTCGCAACATATCATGAAAATTCACTGCTTCAAATTTTCATTCAAAATCTCTTTCCTTGTGCCGCTATCAGAATGATTGAAACCTTGCACATTTCACAAGCTTTTATTCTGTTTTCTCCTGAGAAGGTCTAGGCCTCTGATAAAAGTCAGTGTAGCACCTTCACGCACACACGTACCTTAGAACACACGTACCTTAGAAATAATCATATGCTATGTAGGTACATAGCAATCACTTGAAAAGAAGATGAATTATCATCTCCATTCCCGGGGGAACTAAACAAAGGCCGCTTGCATCCACTACTGTACAACGACCGATGCACTGCCTACCTGGTGTAGGCGAGAAAATACGTCTCACAACCACTGTCACAAGTGAGGAAAACCCCATAAGCCTTTGCGGACTGATGCCGAACGTACATGTACATGTATGCCTCAAACGTCATGCCCTGATTTCCTCAAACGTCATGCCCTGATTTCCTGATGCCGCATACTAGTACATGATTGTGCATATACATTCGGCTTGTTCGTATGTGCGTCCAGTCAAGTAAAAGCGCATTCTTCTACATGTACATGTACATTGTACATTGTACACCTTGTGCAGGGCCACAAGTTCCTACTTGACCGTTGTAAGGATCTAAATAGGAGAGGAGAGGACTAAAATCGAACATGTAATGCTGACATGTACCATATCCTTTGCGCGAGGAGATGAAAGTACCCGGGGAATCGTTCACCTACATGTACATGTACAGATGTACATTTACATGGCTAATGCCCATACGGCTGCATAAATGTACATGTAAGTTAAACTCGTTATTATTATTAATTAAGAGGCAACAGGTTGTACCGTTGGCGTATTGCGACGCACTAGGAATCACCTACGTGACCTGACCATGATTCAGTCACAGCTACTACATGTACATGTACATGCAGATGCCACCACTGTAAGGTCCATGTCCCCGGGGTTGTCCTTTTCCTAGAGATCCTGCTTACCGGTCTAAAGCAATATGAAAAATTAAAGTAAAGTTTACACGTTCGCATTACAAGCGGCTCTACATAATTATGTGTTGAAGAACACAGTTAGCTTAGGAATTGCGCTTGTGTATTTTGAAGAAAGTTTTTTTAAATTGAATTATCATTCAACAAGTATGCAGGACAGAACTCGGATGGAGAGCCAAAGATTGATGTATAGAAAAGAAAGAGGGCCGCGTGAGGGGACATTATAGTGTAACTTGTAATATAGAGGGAGGGGCCGGTAGCCAGCCATGGCAGTAAACAAAAACAAAGCAAAAAAAATAAATATTACACATTATCACTCTCTTATTATTGACCCCACAGAAACTTGTGATCTCTAAGCGGTCAAATATCAGCATAATTATATTGACCGCTCATATTGACCACTTATTATTGACCACTTAGCCCGAGGACTTAGAACTTTTTCCTCAAAAGCAGAACTGAAAGAAGAAAAATCTGAAGCCAAATGCTGGGATTCGAACCCAAACTGTCAGATTCTCAGTCAAAGGACTTGGGGAACATACTACAAGAGACAACTGAAAACTTTGGTTTACACAGAAGTAATGTCCAATGTAAACGGCATACATGTATGTACATACTTTTATACTATTACAATAGTATTCCTTTCTACCTATAGCAAAGCAAAAACAGTTTTAGGTATGCTATGTCGTGATAAATCTATTATTGCCCTCATAATCGGTCAATATATGAAATATAGACCTCGTAAAAGACCTCGGGGGACCTCAGTCTTTTACTCGTTCTATATTTCATATAATATTATTGACCTCTTTAATCGTGCAATAATAGATACTTATTGGAGATATACAAATAATCTACGTGGAGATAAAAGGGTAATAATAGTTATGAAAAGTATGAGTGCCGCGGACATCACCACGCAACATGACAATTTGTTCAAGGTTTTAGATTGTGTGTTTCCAGAATCGATTTTCAAGCTCCGATCATCAGTGGAAATACGGTTCTGGATACACACAATATAAAACCTTGAACAAATTGTCATGTTGTGTGGTGATGTCTACGGCACTCATACTTTGCATAGCTATTATTACTGGAGATCATTTATTTTAGTTATTTTATAGGCCGAAGAGAATTGGTGAGCACACA
This sequence comes from Sycon ciliatum, assembly GCF_964019385.1. Taxonomy (NCBI): domain Eukaryota; kingdom Metazoa; phylum Porifera; class Calcarea; order Leucosolenida; family Sycettidae; genus Sycon; species Sycon ciliatum. The sequence goes on along the minus strand of NC_088651.1, from coordinate 28,068,016 downwards.
TGCTCATTCCGTGGGCACTGCAAATTCACAACTCATTTCATTTCACATAATCATTTTCAACGTTTCGGCAAATTGCCATCATCAGGATACAATATGAAGTGGAAGTCTGCCAAGGAGCAGTTATATACACTAATTTGGTGTTCTTAGGTGTTGATAATATTTCTATGACTACATATGTTACCTCAGTGCTAGAAATATGACATGTCTAAAACTAGTGAAAGATCACAAGTTTTCACTGACTCATCAAGTTTTCCCTCCGGCATTGTAGCAGAAATGACAACTGACACTCGCTCCTTTGCAACTTCCACGCCCATTGCACATAGCGCCACGGTGCCTCGCTCCGGGAAGAGGAGAACCACGAACGAAGTAGCGACGAGGCATCCTGCAGCTTCATAACTTGAAGAGAATTGGTGAGCACACATGCTCATTCCCTGGGCACTGCAAATTCACAACTCATTTCATGTCACATAATCATTTTCAACGTTTCGGCAAATTGCTCACATCAGGATACAATATGAAGTGGAAGTCTGCCAAGGAGCAGTTATATACACTAATTTGGTGTTCTTAGGTGTTGATAATATTTCTATGACTACATATGTTACCTCAGTGCTAGAAATATGACATGTCTAAAACTAGTGAAAGATCACAAGTTTTCACTGACTCATCAAGTTTTCCCTCCGGCATTGTAGCAGAAATGACAACTGACACTCGCTCCTTTGCAACTTCCACGCCCATTGCACATAGCGCCACGGTGCCTCGCTCCGGGAAGAGGAGAACCACGAACGAAGTACCGGTGAGGCATCCTGCAGCTTCATAACTCGAAGAGAATTGGTGAGCACACATGCTCATTCCCTGGGCACTGCAAATTCACAACTCATTTCATTTCACATAATCATTTTCAACGTTTCGGCAAATTGCCATCATCAGGATACAATATGAAGTGGAAGTCTGCCAAGGAGCAGTTATATACACTAATTTGGTGTTCTTAGGTGTTGGTAATATTTCTATGACTACATATGTTACCTCAGTGCTAGAAATATGACATGTCTAAAACTAGTGAAAGATCACAAGTTTTCACTGACTCATCAAGTTTTCCCTCCGGCATTGTAGCAGAAATGACAACTGACACTCGCTCCTTTGCAACTTCCACGCCCATTGCACATAGCGCCACGGTGCCTCGCTCCGGGAAGAGGAGAACCACGAACGAAGTAGCGGTGAGGCATCCTGCAGCTTCATAACTCGAAGAGAATTGGTGAGCACACATGCTCATTCCCTGGGCACTGCAAATTCACAACTCATTTCATTTCACATAATCATTTTCAACGTTTCGGCAAATTGCCATCATCAGGATACAATATGAAGTGGAAGTCTGCCAAGGAGCAGTTATATACACTAATTTGGTGTTCTTAGGTGTTGATAATATTTCTATGACTACATATGTTACCTCAGTGCTAGAAATATGACATGTCTAAAACTAGTGAAAGATCACAAGTTTTCACTGACTCATCAAGTTTTCCCTCCGGCATTGTAGCAGAAATGACAACTGACACTCGCTCCTTTGCAACTTCCACGCCCATTGCACATAGCGCCACGGTGCCTCGCTCCGGGAAGAGGAGAACCACGAACGAAGTAGCGACGAGGCATCCTGCAGCTTCATAACTCGAAGAGAATTGGTGAGCACACATGCTCATTCCCTGGGCACTGCAAATTCACAACTCATTTCATTTCACATAATCATTTTCAACATTTGCCGAAACGCCGATTCATCCAAGTGGGCGTTAGCTGCGCCTGTTGTGTTTTAGTATTCCATGGACGCACACTAGCGTTCTCAGCCACAACTTATCTGCACTGTCGCACTGTCCAAGAGCAATCATGGAGGAACAAATCGTCCGTCCGCAAAACGCGGCCTGCGCCGATGGTGCTTGAAACATCAAGCATGGATTATGGTGACTGTAAGTGTTCATCGAGGAAGGAGAACACTCAGGCCGTCGACCATTCATCCATTTCGTTTGCTGCACTAAGTTTATTGTGTCCTTGTATTCTATGGGCACACACTCATGAAGCATGGCGTCTGAGCTGTGTTCACAGAGCGGGGAGATGCTCTTGCTGCTATCTTATCTGTGCTGTGTATTCCCAAGTGCCGAAGTCTCACAACGATGGTGTTGGACAAGTCAGATAAAATAGAGTCAACGTAAGTACGCATGTGTACTCTTACTGACTGAAACATAAGTGGGGTGTAAGAGCTAATTCATATGGTGTCGTGACATTCACATGTACGAGGTTAGTGTGTAGTACTTGTTACGTACTGAATTCTGTGACTTTGTTTTGTCTCCATATACTGCATGCATTCACGTTTCACAGTTATCAGTTTGACCCTGAGTTCATGTCTGTTATCCCGTGTCTCCTCTACTTCTTTTTGTTTCCACACGGTTCATGGTGTAGCGCTGCACGTGTTCCGTCAGTTTGAACTTCAGCATAAATCGCAACTACTTGTACTTTCAGACATGTCACGTGATTGTTGCCAGGGTTTGAGCCAACCAGAGCGCGTACAGGCAGGGCCTGAACCCCTGATAATGCCCTGCCTGCCAGCTCTACTACGATATTATATGTCACGTACCCGCGCGCGTGCACGGTTCTCGCGCTTGGGCTTGCTTTCCCTTGGTAGTTGGAAGTCAGTGGCTGTTTTAGGACTCTTGGATTATGTACAGAAAGTGGTGGACATCACGCAACTGCATTGTAAATAAAAGGGGGGTTGTCAACTGCAAACCGCATAATTTTTCGACATCATTAATAAAATAATTTTCATCTAAAGAGTGAATAGCAACTAAATAGAGCGGTTGTCAGTTGACAAACCCCCTTTTATTTAGATTATGTATCTGAAGTAAACACAACGTAGAAATATCACAATTGTCTCTTGTGTATTATATCCGTCTGATGTCACCAGATCGTCACATGATGCTGTGACCAAGATACGGATCATGACGAACGCTGATTCAACTGGACGAATCGCAACCTGACGACGAAGAATCGCGAGGCTTTTCAGATGCAGGGACACAAAGGAAACTAAACGACTTCAGAACAGCACTGAAGCGTTATGTTATCATGCAAGACGCCTTTCTGCGCCGCACAAACACAGGCGGTTCTACAGCAGAAGATGTCACTCACTATTCTGCAGGTGCACTGGTGACAGGCGCATGCAAGTTCACGAGAAGGAAGCGGTCTGATGGTAACTGGAATGCCAGCAGTATGAGAGGGTGTGCATTCTGCGGCGGATCTCACCTGGACAAGAGCTGCACGAAATACACAACAGTAGCACAGCGGAAAGAATAACTGATTGAACAGAAGCGTTGCTTTGTGTGTTTGCGCACAGGGCACCGGTCAACTCAGTGCAAGGCTACCCGCAAGTGTAATGTGTGTTCTCGCATGGGTCACCAATCAGAGTCTCCATCATGTCACGATCTGCCCTGAATCTCAACAGAAATCTGACAGCAGTACCAACATAGTAGCTGATTAGCCTGTGGCTGACGAAGTACCAGCATCTAGCGCAACAGCAGCTAGTGCAGCATCAACCAGTATCGCCATTGACCGTAACATAGTCAGTCGTCTTGATCGGTGCAGATTTCCTCTGGGAGTTTATGACGGGGAGCACCAGAGGACTTCCGCCCGGACTACAGTTTCTGCCTACCACAGTCGGTTTTGTGGTGACTGGCCGAACACGTCACTCCAAGCACTCAGCTACGCCGATGAGCAGCCATGCCAGCTATCGTTTCTCTAACTGATGCAACTTCCGACTCCTGCACCATCCCAGATCTGTGGGACCTAGACTGCGTTGACATCCAGGATTCAGGCAATCTTACTAACAACAACCTAGCCATAGGCAATTCATCATTGTTCTACGATTTTGCCGGCCACCAATCGTCATGACCCGCGACACTGAGAAGGCCATTTTACAAATCAGTGCCAACCCAGCATACAGAGATGCGACACGATTTCTGTGGTTCGCCGACTCCGACAGTCCATCAGTCACCCCCATCCAGCCTGTTCACGCTCATAAGCAGTCCATTTCTGCTTGGCGCGTCTATACAGCACCATTTGGCACAGCAAGATGACAAAACAGCTAGCAGTGGCTATTGGTGAGAACATTTTCTGCTGTGCCATTGGAGTGTGCACGATACACGAACCCTGCTCTTTTGTTGGCACCGCCTATGTAACTTACTGCATAGGGTGCAAGGTGACCGTTGTCGGTTTACATGTACTCCAGTTATTACACCGTGCACGTGATTTTTAAGACTTTCATTATTTGTTTTAAGATGGGCCTATTATACGCGATACATGCTCAGAACACACTTTTCGTCTAGTTGGCATATCAAGGATATAGGGCGGAGCAGCCCATATCCCCAATTATGACACGCGAGTAATAGTGAAATACGATTGGTGTATTGTGCTGGTCTGACTGCGGTAATGTAAAGCTAAAATCAAGCAGTCAGTTTGCCCTTAGCATGGCCTTGTCATGAGGGTGCCACATCCGTGGAAAGGCAACATGCTGGCTAATCTCCCTGAGAAGTTGAATGGTTATCAGCAGGCGATGATGCTGTGTCGATGATGACCTGTTGATGCCCGACAGGAACCTTGCGAGGAGAGTCATTGGGCCCAACGGGTAGGTAAAGCCAACTTCCACATGAAGTTTGCGGATGGCCGACATGAAGACATGGACAGATCGGGGCTGAAAAGTTCTGAACAACTCGGCAGCAAAATAACACAAAAAGTAAAAAGTCATCACCTGGCAATGCATTCCAGGCATGCCCTTGACAGAACTGGAAGTAATGGGTATCAGCGGAAAAATATATCCGGCTGGTGCCAGTGCTGCTAGCTGCAGCACGGAGTCCGTCAACTGAGAGTTGGCAAGACTGGCTGATCTGGCTCAGCTGCTGCTTCCGGAGCCCTCGATGTTTCAAACAACATCGGTGCAGGCCACGTTTTTTGGCACCGACGATTTGTTCGTTCACCAACAGTCGAAATAAATGTTTCTCACTTGCACAACCCGTAGAGCTGCCGCTGTTGCGCCAAGACCCATTGGCGCATGGTGTGTATACCCCAAATCTACATGATTGTATGATGATGGGTCACTGCTGACGTTTCTGCTCTTGGACAGTGCAACGCTGCATGAAGATATGTTGTGGCTCCACAATCGCTGAGAACGCTAGTGTGCGTCCATGGAATACTAAAACACAATAGGCGCAGCTAACGCCCACTTGGATGAATCGGACGACAGTGGTGGCGAGTGCATTCTCCTTCCTCGGTGAACACTGCTGGTCACCCTGGTTGATGATCCACCAAACACCACCCGTGCAGGCCGCGTTTTTCGGAACCAGCCATTTGTTCGTTCACCAACAATTGAAATTAATGTTTCTCACTTGAACACTCTGTAGAGCTGTCGCTGTCGTGACAAGGCCGTGTATACTCCAAATCTACATGTAGGATGAAGAATAACTGCTACTGCTGATAATGAAGTTTGCGCTCATGGACAATACAACGCTGTATGAAGTAAATTGCAGCTAACGCCCAACGTGGATGAAACGGACAACAGCAGCGGCTAGAGCGTTCTCCTTCCTCGGTGAACACTGCTACAAGACATTATGCTTGATGATTCACCAAACACCATAGTTTTGCGGCACCAGCGAGTTGTTCGTCCAGCAACTAACTTTGAGTCTTTCTTCAACACTTCGTAGAGCAGCCGCGCAAGGCCTTTCCTTCGCGTTAGGGTAGCGATCCTTCCTAGATGATATCGCTATTCATTGTTACTTTTTACTACAATGAGTAGTGTTTCTCCGAAAATAAAGTCAGCTGCCATTAGGCATTTGTACTGCCTAGGCCTAGGCCTAGCGCCTGGACTTATAAAAATCAATTAATTATTTTGCAGTCTTCAAAGCTCAAACATGTTTGCATGTACGCGCTATCCAGCCATGTACATATGATGTGGCGTGAACAGATTGCTTGACATGACGTGAAAGGTAGCGAGTCGTACGCGCTCGCGGACGTGTCTGACAATTGAAACGCAAAGATTTTTTTGGCGGGTAGTCGGCAAAAATTTAGTGACGGTCCTTTTAGTCCTGCGCATTTTATACATGTAGATTAGACGTTTACCCATTTCCACTAAATCGCACATATGTAGTTATACATGTGTGCTTATACATGTACATGTAAGTAGTTCGAATCTTGGCCATATTAAGCATCAATTGCTGGGAAATAGGGATTTTGAAAAGGAACATACAAGTATATGTACATGTAACTCCTGTTGCTTTACTATACTCAAGTAGTAATGACACAAGCCATGCAAGGGATTTGGAAGCCCAAGTAATGAAGTACATGTATGCAAATAGAGCGAAAAGGCAACAATGGATAAAGGCAATCTCCCAACTCTGAGTCTCATGCGCGTTCCCCAATCTTCCGGCATTACATACATGTACATTGCACATTGTACATGAGCACACGAGTCACAGAGTACAGTTGTCTGAAGATTGCCATCTGACATGAAACTATTAGTTACATGTACAACAAACCAGACTCAGCGTGGTGTACATGTCCAATCACACCACTGGTGTGTTCCACGCATGCAGTGCTGCATCGTGAATACGCCAGCTATCAGAAGCGACTTGCTTGTCGCCTAGCCCGCAAATCATGGCTTGGGTGCGAATTCGTACCCAATTCGCAGTGTTCCATGCAGTCGACCTCCTGCTACGTGGGTCCAGAAGGCGCCTGACAGGCCTGTCGACGCAGCATACTGCTGGGGTAGGTACATGTAGGCATGGGCCATTGAGAACTGAATTTCGTTCGTTTTACGTGGAATTTCGTGGAGTTTTCCAACGTATTGTACTGGAATAATATTCTATTTTACTTTTCATGGTATCTCCTTTCTCCTATTTTTTCACATCTACATTGTACATGTACATGACATTATCTTGCCCTTAAAAGAGGCCATTACCCCGAAAAGAACATGTACTTGACTACATATACATGTACATGTAGTCAAGTACATGTACATGTACATGGGGAAGTGGTCCCGGTGTGGTCCCGGAGTTGCAACGGATTGACGATTGTGTTTTCTTGGTGAGGACCGCTTCCATTGTGTATATTTATATGTACATAATCCAGTATAGTCCTCACCAAGTACACATTCTTTCTGTTGGTACTCAGAGTTTCTTGAACAATCAATCATCAGGCAACAAACAACGATTGATGATTGATTGTTCAAGAAACTCTGAGTAGCAACAGAAAGAATGTGTACTTGGTGAGGACTATACTGGATTGTGAATCAGCTCCAGTGCTTTTGCAGCACTGTCGAGCACTCTTCGCGTTGACAGGGATCTCCTCCTCTCTTTATATGTACATATATACTTCAGTGCTCGAATGGGAAAGGTTTCATGCATGCTTATGATAATCAGGTGTGTGGCTTACCGTAGCCACGGAAATGCATGGGTACATGCATGGGTACATGTACAAGTACAATGTACAATAATTATCATATACATGTACATGTACATGTATACCGCGCATAAGGTGTATTTTACTGTCTTATAGGTGGGCATATATGTATGTGCATACACATGTACTTGATGTGTAGGTGCTCTGTTCCTAGGGTTCATGTACATGTACATTGTACGTGCATCAGTTTCAGGCAGAATAAATTTCTGCACTCGACAAAATTTTAATGTAAAAACAACGTACATGTATGTCTGATGATACACAAGAGAGAGAGAGATTGCAAGCTGTGTCGGGGCTCGGAGTTTTCCGTATCACTACGATCATTAGGCAAAGCTCTCGCTTGTGTAAAAGGCTCTGCCCTGTACAAGTATGGGTATTGAGCACTCTTCGGACAGCGGAGCACGCTACTTGATTTCGGTCTTTGACCACTTTGTGGTGAGCTGATCCACTTACCTTCCACCCTTTGGGGTTGCATCTGCACATTGGTCCTTGAAGGATGGTGGCATTTCTACGGATGTTGAAAACTCGGCCTCTAGCTGAGTCTGACGCAAGCAGTGATTTTTCCCTAAGAGTACTTGATACCAACTAAATTACTTTAAGTATGAAGGATAATAAACTTGCCTGGGCTCATTGCACAATGATCAATGAGTTATTCTTGAATCCATACCGTTGTTCCGATTGACCTTTTTTTGCACGATCATCAGTATTCAGGAGCCGGCCGATGAGGGACGGACATTAACGAGTTGCATTATTTTGGAAGGTCAACAACCTTGTTTTCTCAGGTCCTGCGGCCAAAGGGTTGTATGGCAGAATGGCGACAAGGTGAACGTTTCGATTTTAGCCTGCTTGTAGTGCATGATTGTTGTTACCTGCGCCATGTTATGTTCCACGAACATGAACGTGGAATGACTCAACACACGTACATGTAAGGAAAGGGCCTTGTGTTTAGACTACATATGGCGCTCCAGACTAAATACAGCGCTAGCTAAATGAGCATACCAATTGTATGAATAATGTGACACAATTGATGCATGTCCTCTCTGATATACGTACATTGTACATGTATATTACACTAATCGTAACATGCAGAGAAAGTTCGATCAAACCAAGAAGAGGGTCTTGCATCTTGCTGATGGTGTTGAAGGTCACTATAACGACTACGTTTTTTCTTTGAAAGGGGAAACTCACTGTCCCGAATGAGATGTGATGAACGAGATAGAGCTAGTCTATCGTGGCGTAGAAATGGAGAAAAGAAAACAAATGATATAATTCTGTCAGCCGTGCAATGGAGTGCGTCCAGCCTGTCCAAGAATGTGCTTGACAGTGTCAGTGTCAGTGGCGTTACAGTAAGGCTGGATATACATGTACATGATTGTACATATCTGATGGTAATACTAAGTATGTAGATTTACATGTACATAATGATACTTCAAAGTACCTGTGACTACCGACCACCCCTTGGTGCCAGCAAAAGCGGTCTTTAGTGGCAGGTGGTCTTTGGTTAGAGGTTTTCACCGCACGACCATATATTTATGGATCCCATTATATGATAATGTATGTCAAAATGCAGCTAATACAATTCCTCAGGACTTAGGCAATGCCATTCTTGTTTCAGGTCAAACAACACTTGGAGAGAGAGAGACAGAGAGAGGAGACTAATGTTTTGAAGACATCAAGTTCTGCTGGTACTTTTTATTGTTGTTGTTGACGCACTAGGCATGATACAAGTGGGCCACAATTAACTAATAGCCTGTACAATGTGCATGTAAGTGCATGCTGGAAACGTATTCATTCCTAAACTTAGAGATCCTACTCGAAGTATCAGAGAAAACCAGGGGACAGAAGCATGATTCGCGAACTCGAAAACACTACATGGATTGTAATCGTATGCACGCCAGGAAAAAAACTTGATTCCATAATTATTCTGATAGACGGTGCAGATTGCTTTCTTATCAAACCTCTTGGCACTGCAAGCGGCTTCAAGAGCTGATAAAGTGCACCTGGGGCAAGGAATGCGCTCTGACAGCAAATGACTACATCAGGGTGACTAGTGTGACATGGAATTGTTCAAGTGGTCCATTCTACCCGGCCAGCTTCACTCTAAACAGTGCACTAGTGCTCAATGACGTAACGCCGAAACACAAGGCGGTCAACCAAGCGTTCCCCACATCAGTATTCTTATTGTCATTCACGCATGCCTGCTGGATGAGTAGACGTGGCCTTTGCAATATAGGGATCCACGAATACAGTACCACGTAATAATTATTGTCTTCGCTCACCAATACATGCCTCCCATATTCGCTGCTTGCCACTATCCCAAGTGTAGTGAGCAGAGGACAGCAAAGACAACATCAAAACCACACGGTACTACGTGAAGAGTTTGAAGGTGATGACACTTTCATTTTGTACACATAAATCGGGATTGTAAAGGTCAATATAAATGAACTCTACAACCTTTTAGCTGTATCCCGTGGGAATAACTAGCAAGGTACAAAAAAGCTGAATAGGACTGACAACATTCGGGGTGCGCAAGTGAGCATGCCAGTAAATGGCAGACTTTGTTAACAAGATGGATGGAGACAACAGAATCAGAAATGATTTGTTGAAGCATGGAGAACATGCAGCCGAGTTTGGAGAAGAAGACAAACTGCTGCATGTTATTTGTCGCTTCTAAGGTTGTTAGCTATGGGCAAATCTCTTGAACTTCAAGGAATGATGTGCTAGCATACCCGCTAAACGCATCTCCTCCATTTGGCGATGCAACATGGACGGAAATGTGGTGCCCTCCAGCGGATATGGCAATGCCACTTGATTCCGTAGACTCACACACTCCTGTTAGTACTGCGGGAATGTGGGTATTATCACTAGAACCTTGATACATGATTATATCGATCTTTGCAGGTTTGACGCATTCATTTGCGTTGATTTTAAAGAACCAGCGAGCAATCTTACTTGGAGAGCTAGCTGTACGAACGTTACTGGAATGAGTTAACTTCAAAAAGGTGTCATTGAACATCTTTGTAAATTGTATGGTGGCAATCTGGCCATTATCTCGCTCGTCATTAATCTGATAGAGGCTTTCGTACTTGTAGCCCAATTTGCGATTCCGACACGCTTCTCGCTGCAAGTAAAGAAAGAAAAGGAAAGGAAAGATAAGGGAAAGTACGCAGATGGTGAGCCAAGGACAAAATTTTAGTTCCTGTTGTTGTCGTTGTTCTTTTTATTTGAATTCGCAATACCAAACGGGCAATACGCCCAATTACATGGAAGCGAATAAAAGATTGCTAAACATTTAGGTGAATATTATTTCAAGTGCAAATGCTCTTGTCTCACTTATCACCTTCTCTTTCTCTCCTTTCCTTCATCTTAGCTTCCCTCGTGCATAAATTCATCGCTACATTTATCACAAAGTTGTTACGGTCACCACCTTTGTACCACTTTGTTTTGTTTCATTGGTTCTGGTTGCTTTTAATTCATTTCAAGAGAAATACCGAAAACTCGCTCAAGAATGTCGGAGTCCATAATGATGGTATTGGCGGCGAGGAGCTTGAGATTTGTAGTTACTATGGAACTTGTTGATATTTTGGTCTGCGGTGGGATTGATATTCTCCGTCTTAAACCTTTTCTATGTAGACCAATGTCAAAAACCCGTTAAAAGGCTTCTCTACAGATGAGAAAAGAAAGAAATCCAAACCTGTCCCGCAAGGAGTTGCAACGTTCCTCTGAGTTGGGAAATGCAGGCTAAAACACGTCTACTAGCCTTAATCAAATAGATTATCAATGTGAACTTACCCAGAAAAACAAGTCCCTCATCGCATGCTTCATATCTTCGATCTCCTTTGCATGGTTTGCAAGTGTATCGTTAGCCGCTTGATTAACTTGCATTTGAGCTTGCTGCGAGTGATAATTCATAGTCAGAGCGAAGGCAAACTGGCGTAGCTCGGAAAGAATAGTGTCCATCCGTTTGTCTCTTAGCTTGGATCCGTGTTCCAAACCTTTTATATTCTTCTTCAGCAGCTGCATCGCCAGGCAGAGCTCTGTGTCAGTGGACGCACTGCACAGATCAGCTGGACAGCACACGGGTAAAATAGGCAATACAAATATTACACAGCAATGAATCAAACAAGTCTCTTTCCGCTGTAACTCCGAGTTTCGTGTGAAAACATTTCATCAGACAGCATATGACCAAGACTTACAATCACTAGAATATAATTATATGGAGGGTCTTGAGAGAAGAAAGCAGAGGTGATGGAGGTACATTTCAATAGCGCGAGGAAAACGGGTGACAAAATCTGCGTGATTATAACAGGAAAACGATGTTGAGAGTACTAGTATAGAGTATAGCCTAGGTAGAGAAACAGCGCGATTCTCTGGCAACACATCAGTACAGATTTGTGCTGCATTGTTACACATCACATTGTGACCTAGGGTGGTAAAATTGGTGATGGGGATTGTGTGTAGTGGGAAACACTAACGCCTGGCAAGGGGGTGACTACCACACCCACTAAGGCATCGGAAAACCGGCGACACAGGGCCTGCTCTAGACATTCAACACAGCCCGGTCAGAGTGTACCTGGTGCATGCAGGCCAGCCGGGTCAGATCATCCGGCAGAAAAACAACTAAAAAGCCTGCTCAAAACGCAGGAAAACAGAAAGGCGAATTTATTACCGGAAATCGTTTAGAGAACAACAAGGCGAACTATCAAAGTCTGCAAATGTAGAAGGTAAACGACATTACGTGACGAATGCAAAGCAGTTCCATTGGATTCTGATTTAACAATTTGAAAAATTGGAATTCTGTTTTCTAATTAGTGCTAGTAGCAGGACGAACATGTTCACATAATAGAGCACTAGGGGGTGCCTGCAGCACCCAGGAGCAGAGCAGCATGCCGATAATTCGAAGCAGTGAGTTCTTACCTTTCAACCACGCATCGCGAGCAAATCCACCGCCGCTCGTGTTCCCGGAACACGAGCGGCGGTGGATTTCCAAAGTTTTTTTTAAATTTCGGCCAGTCTTGCACAAAGCACATGACATGGATAGACTGGCATGCTCGTATTCCAGCCAGGGTCGACCTTTCTTCCAAGAGTCTTGGAAAGCGTGAGTTCTTTTTCTCTTCGCTGCGAGCTCCATCGTCCAAATCACCAGTCGGATGAATGCAACTGTGTCAAAAGCTATAGCCAAAGTAATTAGATACGCTTTTGACTGCATGACTGCCCCATCGACTTTGAATGTCCTGGCTTCCTGCTCGCCGCTGGCCAGATCGCGCTGGAACCAGTTGACCCCAGTTGACCCTAGCCGAGTCTGTCGCTTGTAGACTGTAGTGTGTACGGTTGCGCTACAGATGGGGTCCGCGAGTCGGGAAATACCGGTATTTTAGGAATCCATTGTCAGTTTGAGACATTTTTCAGCCGGGTCAGACTGGACCCGGTGTTATCTATTCAGCCAGGTCGTGCAGTTCCCCAGCCGGGCGCGTGACCCGGCTGACCCGGCTCTCCAGCAGGCCCTGCGACAGAAGCCAAGACCCGCCAAAGCGCGTGAGCCATGAGTCCTGGGGTGTGCTCACCATTCCCGCGCCCCGCGGAACCCGGCCCCGACCGCCACCTCCCCGACCCCAACGGGCAAAGCAGCCACCCCCAGCCTGGCGTGGCTCATGTATTTGTCGTTCATCACGTTACCCTGCTGAGTTGAAACTTGTTGACATGACGGCATTTGCAGATTAACTCGCTCCTCTTATTCAGGCGAGTGCTCCTGTTGGCGGTGATGATGCGGAATTTCTCCGTCACGCATAGGTTGTACCGTTTGCTGACGTTGCTGTACCCTTTGGCTTGCTCAGCAATCCTCCACTTGATGTTGAACGGTGCGTTCGTCTCTTTTAGCCGCCATACATGCTTGGACAGCTCCGTTGTGTTCCTCCTTGACTAGATGTTCATGTCCGACTTGTGGTTATAGTGTCGCTTCTTAAATGGTGGCTCAGTTGATCCAATGAACACTTTCTGTTCGTTTTCTTTCCCCATGTGCGCTTCATAAATGACCTCTTGCGCTTGGAATCGGCCGTCCAGCGGTCACTCTGGTTGAGCTCGGCAGTTACACGGCTCAAGTAGCATCTTGTTATGCTCATTTATCACTGCGGTTACGTTGGGCATACAACTGTACCTAACCTTGACGTTATTTTTTGTTGAAGATATTTTGCAGCATCTAATTCGCAGGGAAGTGCTTCTGCACCAATCGCAAGAATGTCGCCGTCACATACGTGCTTACATTCTTGCTGAAAGGCGGGTTGAACCATATCACTTTCCTCCTACGGTTCTTTCTGGTCCTTCCTGCAGCACGTGTCGCCTTCTCCTGGTATTCAATCGTTGAAGCGAATCCACTAGATTTCAGTGCGTTCTGGTATAACGGCGCCACCTCGTCGAACGTCTGCTGATCGGCCGATATACCTCCGCTCAATCGCCTTATGGAGGTTTCTCAGGAACATTGGGGGTGGTTCGATCTCTTGCTAAAATACAGTGGCGTGTTGTTCGGTTTTCGGAATGCCTTGTACTTTAAGTAGATATACATTTGGTTTGTCGGGTTGAACTCCCGGCAGCTCTCGCTCTTGCGAGAGACTTATTATTATCATTATTATTATTATTATTACGCACACACTCAAGGCCAATGCCAATCAAGGAGGAGGTGAGGGGGATTATAGCCAGCCATGGCAAAAGAAAGAAGAAAAGAAGAAGAAAGAAAAACAAGTGTAAATCAGAGCAACAACAATAAAAGAAAAGATTGGGCTGCAAATCAAGTTGTATTATTAGGTTTAAACGTTTATGGGAAATGGTCCGAGAGATCACGAACAAAGGCAGAAATGTTTTCAGAAGATTGCATTTTTTGGGGAAGCGAGTCCCAGAGACAATAGCTAATGAAAACAGGCCAGCGACTCATTGAGTTATTTCTTGAAATAGGGAATCTTAGTTTATTACGACTTGACGAAGAAGAGTTAAACCAGTTAAGCGCATTTTGAATATGCATTGGGGCCTTCAGCAGTTTAATCTGATGGATACATCTACAGCAGAGTCTGTTAATTATGGCTTGTAAAGGACAGGTTTTGCATTGGGAATACAGAATTGTTAATGGGGTGTCAAGTGGGAAGCAAAATATCGCTCTCAAAATCCTGCGATGCATTAGTTCAAGCTGCGCAAGCATTCCTGCTGCAGCACTGCACCACAGAATGCTACAGTATAACATTATGGGTAAGATATAGGAGGCGTAGAAAGCCCGACGACTGACCAGTGGTAAAAGGCTCATGTGGCTGTATAGAACACCAACAGCCGACCTTTTTCGGCGCTCGAGATACTCCAGATTGTGGGACCAACTCATGCCTGAGTCAAAGATGACTCCAAGGTGTTTGTGGTGGCTGACAATTGGGATGGGCGTCCGGTCGTCAGGGAAGTGGAATAGGTACTGGTCGATGCAGGAAAGATCGGAACGCGGATGAGGTGGAATGGACAATATGACAGTCTTTCCAGCATTAGGTCGAAGTTTCCAGAGACGCATCCATTCAACCACTGAGCGAATTTCCGACTGCAAAGAGTTACACGCCATGGGCAGGGAAAGTTCAGATGCCACAAGAGTAGTATCATCGGCGTACAGGAAGGTATTTGGAAAGCACGTTAAGTCATTGAACCTAACATTTACATAGAGCAAGAAGAGAAGAGGAAAAGGTATTGAGCCCTGTGGCACACCGGAACAGACTTCAAGCGGTTGGGACAGCGAACCTGAAACCCTGACCTGTTGGACCCGGCAGGATAGGTAGGTTTCGAGCCACCGCAGAACATTGCCCCCAACTTTAGTTCCTTGACAATGTTTCCAGACAGACGAGTTACTACTAGATGAGGTACTTGAGTTACTTGAATAAACCGAAGGCAACCATATTTACGGAGCGCAGTAAAAATGACTCCTCCCTCAGAGCAGGAACGTTCAACGCTCGTTCCCGAAAAAGGCACATCACCGAAATTACAATAATACAAGATTTCGAACAATACAGGCTTGACCTCCTCGGACTGACGGAGACCTGGCTGAACGGAGCCGGTGTAGTACGACAACGGACATGTTCTGTATCGTTCGGGTGGCTCGTCGTCCAGAGCTGGAGTTGGCCTTCTCATCAACAAGAAACTAATAGATAATGTGGAGTCGTACAAATTTACCTCCGAACGGATGATATCAGTTCGTCTCCGAAATGGACCTCGACGTGACAGCAACTCCCTCACGGTGGTCTGCTGCTACGCTCCGACGCTGCAACGCTCGACATCACATCCTCAGGAAGCAGATGACTTCTACTCCGCACTACGAAGTATTGCCCAGGAGGTAATTAGAAGAGATGATTTTATGATATTGGGAGACCTTAATGCAAAAGTAGGGAGCGCCCGACCTGCTTCAGGAGGCGCAGTGGGATGTTTCTCCAAGCACGAATCAAGCAACGCGAACGGTGAGAGACTGACTGAGCTGTGTGAAGAGCAAAATCTCATTTTATTCAACACTATGTTCAAGCATCGTATGCAGCATCGTTCCACATGGTTCTTGGATGGGCTCGTACACAGGGATGGCCAACCTGTCCAAAACATGATTGATTTTGTGATTATGCGAAGATCAAACACAGTGAGCGTTTTGAATGCCAGATCATACGGTGGATTCACAACAAGATCCGATCACCATCCGTTTATTGCAGATTTTCGACTTACATTCTGGCGGTGTACAACATATAAAGCAACCAACGACCGCTGTTTCATCAAGTACAACGAACCCACACAAGACTCTGCTGAAAGCTTCAAAAATGCCATAGCAAGCACGTTGCCAGACGTAAACACCTGAAGATATTTCCACGCTAGACCAAACCTGGGGGAGATTTGTGTTATCTACCCATGCAGCAGCGGAAAAGGCATTTGGAAGAAAGAAGCCGCAGAAGAGGATTGCTAGAAGTACGAGTCCTGCTGTTATTGAGCTATCAACTAAAAAAACGAAATCCACAGCCGGATACATATGGAGAAAGATCCAAAAAAGCGGAAAGAAAAAAGGCTGCGTTTACACGACAACAAAATACGACCAAAACGGAACGAAATCGTTGCGTTTACTACTATCGTTTTCACGACAACGCCCGAAAACGATACCTAAACGGAACGAAATGGAAGCGCACTTCAAAGTGTTTTAAAACGTTTTCAAAACGTTTCCGTTCTCGTGTAAACGGTGAAAACAGTGAAAACGATTGGAAGCTGAGCGCGGTCATGGAAATCATTCCGTGCTGGAGTATATTTCGCGGGAAATACCCAAACCTTGCGACCACAACACATACCAACTCCAACTAATGTGTTACTTCCCGCCCTTGCGCCAAGCCACCACGTGCTAACTCCAACCTGATCGCCCGTTTTCCGTTTTCGTGTAAACGGTTCCAAACGGTTTGCCGTTCTCGTGTAAACGGTTTGAAAACGATTCGAGGCCAGCCCGTTTTCGTTCTGTTTCGTTTCGTTTCATTTCGTCTCCGTGTAAACGCAGCCTAACACAAAATAGAAACAAGATCCTTCACCATATTGGAGCATTACTCAGAAACGAAGGTGACTTATATTGGCAGCACAAAGCGGAGGCAGTGGACGCATTACGCCCGGATGCAAGATCGTACTTCAATGCCATCAAACTGCTAAAAGCACTTTTGGATTGGATTGGATTGGATTGGATTTTTATTTATAGTGGTGACTATAACAGATAATTGTTAATAACAATAGACCCACTCGAGGGAAAGATGCAAAAAGATATGAATAATTAATAGAATAGACTACCGGCATTGGATAGGTGATCATGTTTGCATTTTGCATAGCTGAAAGTCATAAGTACTAGCGTGAAAAAGCAAGGCATTGGGGTAACAGTTTCTTAAAACGGGCGGAGTTATCCACACAGCGAGCTAAAGAGGGTGTACTTCCACAGCTTAGCACATTGGAAGGAAGCGCCATGACGGGCAAAGGCAGTTCTGAACATGGGCAACTTAAGAGTGCGTGATACAAGGCTGCGCGTTGCAAGACCATTATTTGAACGCTCGAACATTTGACTTAATGTGGCACTACAGCGGCCTTCCAAACAGCGCTACGTCAGATACAGTAATTTCTTGCAACCCATGGATGCCAAACGATCTAGACCAAGTCTCGCAAATAAAGGGCTTGATGGGCTACAAAAACCAGAATCGCACACTGAACGCAAAGCTCGCTTTAGAATTCGTTCAAGCCGAACTGGATTAAGGAAAGGCCAGCAGAAAACAATTTGATGCATATAGAAAATCTGGCAACGCTAGGCACTTTACAAAGGTTTCTCGGCAAGTCAGCGGAATATTGTGTCGATTTCGGAACAGAATACCAATTTTACTGGCAAGTTTGGTGACCATAGAATCAACTTGAGTCCTCCAAGAAAGATCCTGGTCCAAATGTATTCCAAGGTACTTTGCACATGTCACTTGCTTGAGCTGCACTCCACGACAGTAGAGAGAAGAAATCCTGACTAACCTTCCCCAGTACGATTCTCAAATGATAGTGGTGAAAATGTCACAAATGTACATTGGAATGTGGAGTAATTCGGCAAGCATTTCGCTTCAGATTTTTACCGGAGCGACCAACCAACGCTTTTCCCAGCACAACCTAACAGTAAGGCAGAAGTCGAACCATTTACCTCCGAAGAGATTAGGAAGGCCATCATGCACCAGAAAATCTGAGGCGCTGTTGGATGTGATGGGATCAGTGCGACACTCCTGCGTATGGCTTCGACTGTCATTACTCCATGGCTGACTACCCAATTCAACTCCATTAAGAGAGCATGTCTGAGAATACCAAAGTATGTGTGCAAGTGGATCTCTCCGATTTCGCTCAAATTTTGTAGGTAGGTTCTCTTTGGGGTGTGGATCGATTGTGCAATGCCCTTGGTAAAGTTTCTGAAGGGAACCTTGAAATTTGCATACCCCTCAAAAATGGCCGAAATATCACATTATTTATGGGTCTAGAAACGAGTCACGCCACAGCGTATACGAACAAGCTATTAACAAAACTCCATCAAGCCACCATTGCCTCACCTTAGAAGAGATCCTGGAGCAGTACCGCTTAGCCACGCCAGGATCCCAGAAGACGAGGTCCATCACCCCCTGACGCCACAAATGATCGTCTTGAAAAGAGCCACTTTACAAGCGCTGGAAAAACCGCCAGCTACGTCCTCAATTGGCCAGAACTATACACCGGCAGATAGTAGAACACCTCTTCTAGCGCTGAGAACATGTCCCCCATCTTCCTTTTGGGGTTTTCTTGAAATATACAATTTTGAATTTTTCCACTCGACCATACTGAAATACGGCCAAAGTCATACCTGCGCCGGAAAGTTCTCCCCTCCGCGACGTCTCCTCAGCAATTTCTACTCAAACACCACTCTCAAGGCCCCAGAACAAAGTGTATTGTTGGCTCTGACAAGGAAAAGCAGCGGTGATCACTTGTCGCTCCAAACGACAAGCTTCTCCTTGCGCCACCAATAATATTTTGTGCGACTAGACTGTTGATGCAAAAGTGACTGAAGTCCTGAGCGCAGTTTTTGAATTTTATTGCAAGATGCACGGTAAGATCGCGTGCTCTGTGACGTAGGGTGACGCTTCCTGGATCACGACACGCAGTCATCGATCGCGAACGTGCCTGGAACGCTACTCGGAGCAGACCATGATGGCAGAGGTAAGATGAGCTGCATTTCCTGCTTGATCTGAGGAGAACCCCCACAAACTGTCCTAGGAGTGTTGCAATGGCAGCAAGCCGTTGAAATATTCCCCCCCCCCCCCGTACAGCTTGGAGACTCAGAGTTATTCATCTTTCAAACTTACCTCCTTCAATCCCGAACACAGTCCAACAGTAAAAGTCCCTTGTTTTCATGTCGATGCTCGACAAAAGCTGCTAGCTCGGTCACTTTGTGTTGGCTGGCACGCGAGCAGCACTGGCTGCACGAACTTGTCGCGTGAACTGCATGAGGGATTTCTTACGTCATAAAGAATGTGATTTCTTCTTCATTTCACTGGTCTTTGACCTACATGGCCATATGGGAAAGTCCCGATTCGTAGGCCTACAACACGGTCAGCGTGTTCTTGAGCGCAGTAACAACACAGGTGTGATCACTTCCAGACCAACGGGCGTTCGAGGCCAGTAACAAGCGCACTTGACGAAGGTGACTCTGAAATCTCTGTGAGCCGTGATCCACGCGACTGGGCATTCTTGCGTCACAAGGCACGTGATTTCACCGTGCCTCTTTTAGTAAAATTCAAGAATTGCGCTCAGGCCTTCAGTCACGTTTGCATCAACAGTCGCACAAAAATTATTGGTGGCGCAAGGAGAAGCTTGTCGTTTGGAGTGACAAGTGATCACCGCTACTTTTCCTTGTCAGAGCCAACAATACACTTTGTTCTGCGGCCTTGGGAGTAGTGTTGGAGTAGAAATTTCTGAGGTGACGTCACGGAGGGGCGAGCTTTCCTGCGCAGGTATGACTTTGGCCGTATTTCAGCATGGTCGAGTGGAAAAATTCAAAATAGTTTTTTCAAGAAAACGCCAAAAGGAAAATGGGGGACATGTCCTCAGCGCTAGAAGAGGTGTTCTACTATCTGCCGGTGTATAGTTCTGGCCAATTGAGGATGTAGCTGGCTGTTTCTTCCAGCGCTTGTAAATCGGCTCTTTTTAAGATGATCATTTGTGGCGTCAGGGGGTGATGGACTTCGTCTTCTGGGATCCTGGCGTGGCTAAGCGGTACTGCTCCAGGAACTCTTCTAAGGTGAGGCAATGGTGGCTTGATGGAGTTTTGTTCATAGCTTGTTCGTATACGCTGCGGCGTGACTCGTTTCTACACCTATAAATAATGTGATATTTCGGCCATTTTTGAGGGGTATGCAAATTTCAAGGTTCCCTTCAGAAACTTTTTCAAGGGCTTTGCACAATCGATCCACACCCCAAAGAGAACCTACCTACAAATTTTGAGCGAAATCGGAGAGATCCACTTGCACACATACTTTGGTATTCTCAGACATGCTCTCTTAAAGGGGAAGTTAAGGCAAAAATTAAAATTTCAACAGTTGTGGTATTCGGGGTGCTGAGTCGAATGGTTTTGGTCCGAGAAAGCTGAGACGCTCCCTTCCTACTTGAATCCCAATCGAACTCGCGCACTTCCACCGAAACTGGGTGACTGCGCCCTACGAGATGGGGATTTGTATGCAAAATGTCACTAAAAGCGCCATTTCGTTCCTATAAAAGCACGGATGACCGCGATTGGCCCTTATGTTGTAGTCTTTGGGACGCTGAGTCGACTGGTTTTGGTCCGAAACGGCTGCGATGCAGCGTTCCTCCTTTATTCCCAATCGAACATGGTTGAACAAGTAGTCAGTGCTCCTGCGTACACCAGTCACCTGGTCACCGTGCCTGCAGGGTACAACTGACTAGCCTGTTTGACCTTTTTTGGGGGCAGTCCTGTCACTCGAGTTGAACTCGAGTTGAACCTTGGTGTGAAGGGTGTCGCCTGCTGGCGTGGTGACCAGGTGATTTGGGCGCCCAGGAGCACGTGACCACTTGTTCAACCATGTTCGATTGGGAATAAAGGAGGAATGCTGCATCGCAGCCTTTTCGGACCAAAACCAGTCGACTCAGCGTCCAAACGACTACAACATATGGGCCAATCACGGTCATCCGTGCTTTTATAAGAACGAAGTGGCGCTTTTAGTGACATTTTGCATACAAATCCCCATCTAGTAGGGCGCAGTCACCCAGTTTCGGTGGAAGTGCGCGAGTTCGATTGGGATTCAAGTAGGAAGGGAGCGTCTCAGCTTTCTCGGACCAAGACCATACGACTCAGCACCCCGAAGACTACAACTGGTGAAATTTTAATTTTTACCTTAACTTCCCCTTTAAGAAACTCCACTATTGCCCACGTGACCTTAGTTGTGGCCTCCTGGTGCCCGTATACAAGCGAGGAAAACCTATGGGTGCACCGAAAAGTTACAGACCGGTCATGCTGCTATCAGTTGTTCGCAAGGTGCTGACCCGCATCATCACCAGGCGTTCACAACAACCTAAGGTTACCACCTCATATGTGCGTGAAAGTCAGGCAGACTTTACACCCACACGCTCCACGGCTGATGGAGTTTCCATACTCGTGTCATGTGCGAACGTGCACTACTTGGTGACTGGAAATACTCTGCCGCACTATTAGACTTCAGCGGAGCATTTGATACCATTGTCTACTCTAAACCACTCTAATACAAACAAGCTAAACAAACAAACAATTGTCCGTGAGACGGCGTTGGCGCGGTTTTCAGACTCTGGAGCTGCCACTGATGTCGTTGCCACTCTGATCTCGGACACGACGGTGAGAGTGAAGCTCAGTTCTCATTTAGGCAAAGCATTGGCTACAAATATTGGAGTAGTGCAGGGGATCCGCTCTCTCTCATCATGTACAATGTGTATTCTGAGGGAACCATGCGCCACCTTGATCCTATGCTATCGCACTTATCTTTACAAGCACCACCCACCCAATATACAGACGACACAACAATCCATGACACGGAGAGGCGAGAAGTCGAGGAGATGGTGGAGAAATCAAGTGAAAAATTCAAAGAAGAGAACCTAATGTTAAATATTCAGAAAACACAAGATATTACAGTAACTAAAGCCGACTCCTCTTGGCGATCAGTCAAGCTGCTTGGCTCTTTCTTAGGGTCCGCAGAGGACATTCAGGCAATAATAGGTGCTGCGAATAGAGCATTCAGCTCCATTTCGTGGAAACGTCATAAACTGAGCTCCAGACTTTGTATGTTCTCTGCCCTCATTCTGCCTATCCTGTTGTATAACTGCGGACTGTGGGCACTGACACAACAACTCAGTAATCGGCTGGACGCATGGAACCTAATAAAATTGCGCTACCTGCTTGGTGTTGTGTACCCTAACCACATGTCAAATGCTACGGTGTATTCCTCAACGCGAACAGACCCAGTCAGCACTACCTGTCGCAGACGTCGGCTGCTCTGGCTGGGCGATGTTGTTCGCGAAGGACGTGACTCAGCGTCCTACCAAGCACTGGAGATGGCAATTAATGCCCTGGACATTAAGCGCCCACGTGGCCGACCCCATCTCAGATGGATTGACAGTATTAAAAATGATCTAAAGCACGCCAATATTGATATTTCCGCCTGTTTTCAACTGGCTCTATACAAGAAAAAATGGTTGATGCTTGTGGAAAAATGTGATGCGCTTGCGTAGTTGTTTTTACTGCGATACGTTCTAACAATAATGAGATGCCTTTTGTTGGCTCTTCTGCCTGGATTTCGTTGATAGATCCGTTAAGCCTATGGGTCCTTCCATGAGTGACATGCGAACTGTAACTATTATTATTATTATTAAGTACATGTAGATCATAATGGTTTTTACACCTCTTGTACGGGCAAAAATCAACACAATGTATTAAAATGCAATAAATCATACCCTGGAGAAGAAATCAGAAAAAATACATGTATATTTAAACTCGGATAATGAGCCAGTAATAAAATGTAAAAAAAGAGAACAAGATGATAAACGGTCAGAAAGTGCGATACTATGGCACAAAACTGACAGGCTACTGAGACATTCAGCGACCCGAGACCTAGCTCCAACACATCTCCAGTGTGCAAACCAATAGCCTTCCAACTTGGAAGGTTCATGGTTATTATTATTATTATTATTATTATTATTTACACATATCCGCCGGATGAGTACGCGTGGCCCATGCACCATGGGGACCCACGAATACAAACCAGCATATGTTCCCTCAGCAATACAAGCAAGCAAGCACGCAAAGATAAATGAGAGCCCAGCTCATGGTTACGTAGGACCGAAAAGGGGAAGGTGAGCGCATCGAAAATGTGCACAAGCTAAGTCCCGCGCAAAAAAAGAATGCCGACTGTTACAGGGCGATGACGAGGCTAGTTAATAACATGACAATGCGGTCTGACTACAATTCGAAGCAGCAAAGTAACACACCACCCAACTTGGGTGGGTCAGCAATATCAGAGATAAAAGAAGGGGGAAGCTTGGCGAAAGAAGCAGTCTAGAAAGCAGTCACGTGGTGTGCCTCTCAGGTCTCTGCAAACACACACACACACACACGCACACACACACACACACACACACACACACGCACACACACACACACACACACATACACACGCACACACACACACACACACGCACACGTACAGTGACAATTGAGTTCCACTGTAACGTACTGTACTCACCTTTACAAGATCTTCCATCGCCTAGGTAACCACTGCCGCAGGCGCAGCTGTACGTCCCGATCGTGTTATTGCAGACTGCCTGTTCATGACAGCCGTGTGTGATCGATCCACACTCATCCTGGTCTGTGAATCAAAGTGGAGAGAAGACAAGAATTATTTTAATGGAACTTACATGTAAAAGGCAAGCCTTGATGGGAGTAAAAGTTATTATTGGAGATACCAATAAAGAGGAATATCGTCAGTGCAATGAACTGAGCCTTATGTCACATGTCACTTAAAGAATATTACATGTAATTATAATCGTGTAATTGAACAGCTAACAACATTCGTATCTAATATTGACTGAGTACGAGGTCAATATAGGAAATAAAAGCCGATTAAAATACCGCAGCGTATCCGAGGTCTTTCACGAGGTTTTTATTTCATGACCACGTATGTAGTCAATATTAGATTTATCGCGACAAACAGTCCGTATTTCAAATCCCAGGCGATAACATCATGAATGCCGGTTTTATGATCACACAACCGCTGCACCCGCACCTACTCATGCAGTGACTATGCACTACAAGGCACCGTAAAACTGCGCATCACACAACGTCATAAGATGTCAAATACAAGCAGTCAATATACATATAAATATACTTATCACTCCCTTAGTATTGACTCACATAGGTTTTTGCCACACCTAAGCAGTCAAATATTCCTGCATATTTCACTCCTTAGGGCTATATTGACTGCTTATATTTGACTGCTTAGGGGTTGCGCAGTTGAACGGTGCCTAGTGCAGCATTGTCACTGCGTGAGTAGGTGGTGGTGCAACGGTTGTGCAATCATAAAACCGGGAATCATGAGGTTGTCGTTCTGGAATTTGAAAAACGGACTGTTTGTCGTGATAAATCTAATATTGACTTCGTACTTGGTCAGTATAGGAAATAAAAACCTCGTAAAAGACCTCGGCTTCGCCTCGGTCTTTTACTCGGCTTTTATTTCCTATATTGACCTCGTACTCAGTCAATATTAGATACGTATAGCCCTAAAGACTTAAACATGGAGAAATATTAATTTTGACTGCTTAGCTATAGCGACAATCCATGGGAGTCTCTAGAACAGAGTGATGAACACTAATGTCGATCAGCTGTTTTCCATAACCAATTTAAGTGCCGGTGCGTGATGTTCGGATATCGACTTTAATTAACTGGATCGAGAATTGGGGCTTCGAGTCGGGAAAAGAAAAAGTCGTCTTAGATATTATTTTCCACGTGTCACTAGCTGGTTTCGTGCAGTGTGAACAATGTACAGCGTGGTGGGAGTTTTTGTTGAATTTTTGGTTAAAATTTAATGACGTACCCTCGCAATGCCTGCCATCCCCAGTATAGCCTACTCGGCATCCACACAGATAGGAGCCATGGGAATTGAAGCAATCAGCTACGTCATCAGACGCACAGTCGTTCAACTCTCTAGACCGACACTCGTCAATATCTGCGAGTAGTAGAGAGAAACAATACAACCAAACATCACACATGTACTGGTATAAAGATTATTCATTTACGATATGATGAAGAATGGAAAAAAACAACATGTTACGAGTTATGACAAACTGTCCACCAACGTAACCAGATATTATACAGTCTGCGAGTGCGGCAAAATGGCACAAAACTGACAAGGAGTACTGAGACATTCGGCGACCTGACACCTAGCTCCAACACTTCTCCAAGGCGAACGCCAACTACGTTCCAACTTGAAAGGCTCAGGTTCGTAAAGGTCCAAGAGGGGAAGGAAAACGCAACGAAGAAGAGCACGAGCTACGGATCACGGCAACAAATAATGCCAAACGTTAAGGACTTGTTGGTTTGCGCCTTGGAGAAGTGTTGGAGCTCGGTGTCAGGTCGCCGAGTATCTCAATACTTCTTGTCAGTTTTGTGTCATTTTGTTGCACTCGCTGACTGTAGAGGATCTAGTTACGTTGGTGGACAGTTTGTGATAACTCGTAACATTTTGTCCTTTTCCTTTCTTCATCATAACTATAATATTATTGGCTCACCATGCGAGTTCAACATTTGCGATATGACCGTAGTGCAAGATATTTTTGAAGTCGACAAACATTTGTCAAGTCAGTGCCACGAGATGTAGATTGCCAGGTGAACCCAAGAGGCACATTCCAACACTTGAATGACACAAGAGGGTAGTCCTCGTGACAAGAGGGTAGTCCTCGTGAGGAGTTCATCAGTTCCATCCACTCCATAAGATGTACATGTACCTCCTTTACAATAGGGCTTGAAAGTGATGACGTCAAAACGGCCAGGGAGTAGTAAGTTGACATCAGATTTCTATTTTTGGATCCACTAAGGTGTGACTTTGCTATTGCCTAAGTATGTGGGTGCATAGCAACCCACTCATGTCGCATGCAGGTGTGACTTTTATTTCGCCACCAGTTGTAACCCCGCCCCAACTAGCCAAATCAGTCAGTTTCACTGGCTACATCACCATGCTGTGGGTAAGACCGCTTGAAATGTGCTTGGATCCATACAAAAACTGGATCCAAGTGGATCCATTTTTTGAATTTTTGAAATTGTTGCTATGCTGTGACGTAGCACTTTCAAGCCCTATACCCTAACATCTTTTTACTTTTTATTTATTTTTTACTGAGTGCACACCCTACTGGTCAGAAGGGAGAAGACAACAGAGTATACAATAAAAAAACAGCTATCTTCCACTTGAAATACATGTACATCTTGATATGATCTGTCCATGCTGTCTTTAGTTATTCTTTGTTTTATGACTACAACTAACCGGTTCTGCACTGAACTCCTGTGATCCCTGCCGGGCACTGGCACACAGCTCTCTGGAACACGTCACTGTACGAGCACGTTCCACCGTCAGAACATGGATGCTGAGTTGCTGAAGTGCCCCCAGGACACCTGGAATGCCCACCTGCAAGAATCCGGAAACCAGATTACACTGTATCTTCAATTCCAGGGAAGAGATATCTTTGAAAGAGATTGCATACGGACACATTTCTGCTTTTAGTCTTCTGCCTTTGCTTCTGCTCCTAGTGAAAAATATTGAAATTATAATAGAATGCGTCACTAACAAGACTAAAGGCAGGGAGAGGATGATGACATGTTATGTACGTCGTAATATTTACTTAATAAATACAAATTAATGTCATCCCCCTCTCTCTTCCCACGCTTATTATTATTATTATTATATGCATTCCCGCGGCAGCGTCAACAGTGCAAGTGCAAGTCGCACATGCACAAACACAGTCGACACGTTCGCTTATGCTGGACATGGTAAGAGAAGCAGTTGATATAGGAGACATAAAGACAACAAGCACAAACGTAGCTGTAAATCCTTTGTGTATAGAATGTTTAAAGTGTATTGAGCGATATTTCAGTGATCTGGGAAAAAGGTGACGGCGCGGTTTCATCGCCGCAACCTCTACTTGCAGATCATATCCAGTAGCTGCCTCCATTCGCTTCGAACTGCAGCTACGTCTGATAGGCGCTCCAGATCTTCCAGGCTCTGCAATCGCCCGCACGCAGCTCTGTGGAGGTCGTCGTCGAGCTTCACCGGCAGGGTTCTGCGAGAGCGGCCTCTCCACTTGTAGTCATCACATTGAAAGTACCTGACCATGCTTAGGACAGCGGGGGCATCACTGGAAAGTCGAAGGATATGGCCAAATAGCCTCCACCGAGCTCTGTTGATGATGCGGCTGATCGGCTCTGCCTTGCACCTGTCGTAGAGTGTTGTTGTTGCGATCTTCTGCGGCTAGACAAGGCCGATCAGTGAACGGAGCTGGCCGCGGTGGAATGCGTCGAGTCCACCCTCGGCAGCTGCCGTGAGTCCCCATGTGCCGGCGTTGTATACTAGCACTGGTAGTACAAACGCATTGTAGAGACGAAGACTCAGTTCTTCTCCAACGGTACTGCGCCGGCTCCATAATGACCAGAGCGATCGAAACACTGCAGCGGCTAGTTGTTTCCTCCGAGAGACATCCTCGCTATCCCCGAGGAGTGAGCCGAGCTTCTTGGTGGTGCGCCACTGTTCCGCAACCCTGTCCAGGGATCGGCCCAGAACGGTAATTTCTGTTTTTATATCTGTTTTATCCGGGTTTACCTTCAGAGCCCATCCGCTTCGCTATCATAATACTACACGGCTACGATCTCGTTTGACTTTGTGAAGTAAACAAAAACGAGAGAACTTGAAAGTTGAAAGCTCAGGGCCCTCGCTATGCTTTTTGCCTAGGTCATCATGCATTTTATTCAAACTGATGGAAACGATTTTGCAGTGCAATGTTGAATGAAAGAAAAGGTTCAGTGTCGAGAACATGCCTGAGAAAACCAGAAAATGTGGGCTTCGCCATCTCCCTGGGTTCGCGCAACATCTAGCAAGTAGGTTTCCTTTGCGGTCTACAACGACCATGCAGAGGTATTCGCTTGCACCACTAACGGATATCTGGAAACTAGTTAAAAAAAACTCGATGTTGAACCCAACACGGACTGGATTTTGAAACCAAAAGAGAGGGCTGGTACAACGGAGATGAAAACGAGCAACAACTTTTTGAACTTTACCTACCGATAAATTAGCTAGTGTTTATGTCACCGCCAAACGTAGCCATGCCTACAGCCTAACAACTCAATGACCACCATCTAAATATTATGTCACAAGGTTCTATTCATGCAGCTGTATTCACAAGGCTTACGGACACAGTTCTTGGTCTTGTTCGCTAGGTCAACGTCAAAACCGAGCAGAATCCCAAGCAGGAATGTGTCATAGCGCTTGATCTTGGCTTCGTCCAAGCGGGCATGTCTGAATTGCGCTGAGGATGCGATCCTTGCGACCTTCGAGCTGCTAGCCCCTGCTAAAGAGAGCCATGCCTGCATGCAGTCGAAGGAGTTCTGGTTGTCGATGGAGGCTGCAAGGAGAAGGTGACAGTGGAAAATTTGGCTAACCACGGTCGCAGTATTATGGAAAGCCTGACTTGGGATGGTGCAATTATTCCAAATCAATCCCGGTTCTCTAAAAGCTAAGATTTACATACATCACCATGAACATACCTTCGGGCGAATGAGAGCTGGATTTAGTTGGCCGTTCTTCGACCACGTTCGCGCCGCTGCATACTGGCCAGACAACCATAGAAATACAAAGGAACAACTCCTGGACGCGCATGATGGCGACTAAGAAGTCTTCGCTTTCCCACAGAGGCACTGTGTATCCAGAGAGAGAGAGAGAGAGATAGAGAGAAATGACCGTTCGGGAATCGTTCTGTTCTATTTTATGATGTGGTGCGCTGCGAAGATCGTCCTTCTCTGCAACATTGCGCGCGAACAAAGTTTAAAAAATAACAGGTTTTCATGGTCGCATTGGTCTGTACTTTGTAGACGCATTCTCGTATTCTCTATTGTGATCTCAAGTGTGTACTCGAAGTCAATTACATGTAGATCTGCAGAGATTTTATCTAATCTTTGCGTTTGCTAACACGCTGGCACATAGTTGGGTGCTTGGTTGGTTGGTATATTTTTACCTCGCCAGAACGAACAGGCATTGCTGCCTTCATGCCTGGACAAGTGGATTCTCCGAGCTATCACAAAAAAACGAAGAAAATTATACACATTATCATATACTGTAAATATACAAAACTTCGGCACTTCCCGATTTTTGACATTTCGGCGGCGATTTATTTTCGGCGTGGGGTAGAGGGCATTGTATAGTGCGACAGATGCTGTGAAAAATTTCATCGGCGTTTTAATTTAGGCATTTTGGGTCGGTGCCGAATATAGCTGAAATTAATTAAATAGCTGCCGAAAATTTGTTTATTTACAGTACACTTTAGGCATTTGTAGTTGCACGGTGCGAATGTTTAAACAGTGACAAATATCAGATACACTTCGAGTACCCCGAACGCAACTCGTGCACGCAGAGCTGATACTCCAACGTATGTACAGTGTATGATGCCGAATGCGCTATATGGCACACTCGTATACACTTGCAAGAAGACAACACGGCTTTGGGACTGTTGTCTATGGATTTATTATCTAGATGTTCTAGCCGTTAACAATCACGTGGAAGCGAATGCAAAACGATACACAAAACCAGTCTGTAGAAAATCAGAAATTTTCTAGTCACTTTCTACCTCTACGGTTGTCTGTGTTGTAGTGGTTTTTTTTACTTCATCAGATCTACAGGAAAAGATGCCTTCTCACCGGCCAGGGGCCAGTTCCTAGAAATGATGAAGAATGTGTTATAGGCGATTCACACGACAGGCAAATCCACGTTTGTCAGGTGCCCGCAGGAAGTGAAACGTGAGGCTGCAGTTCACACGGCGGCGGGTGGCGGCCAGAGCTCCCGCGAGTATCCGGTGAGCATACGGCGTTACTGTGGTGATTTGGAAAGAGTACCCAAAGACGAAGGCCAAACAACCAGGGTTCAAGACTACCGTACGATAGTATGACCTCACAGCCTCATAATAGGCGATTCACACGACAGGCAAATCCACGTTTACAGGAAAGTCGCCATGGAGATATTCCTGCGGGTGACCAAAATTTGCCCGCGGGAATCAAAAGTGTCCATGGCCTTTTTGCTCGCGGATGCACTCATCTGCGGGCACTTTTACAGTTATGAGGCTGTGAGGTCGTACTATCGTACGGTAGTCTTGAACCCTGGTTGTTTGGCCTTTGTCTTTGGGTACTCATTCCAAATCACCACAGTAACGCCGTATACTCACCGGATACTCGCGGGAGCTCTGGCCGCCACCCGCGGCCGTGTGAACTGCAGCCTCACGTTTCACTTCCTGCGGGCACCTGACAAACGTGGATTTGCCTGTCGTGTGAATCGCCTATAACTGTAAAAGTGCCCGCAGATGAGTGCATCTGCGGGCAAAAAGGCCATGGACACTTTTGATTCCCGCGGCCAAATTTTGGTCACCCGCAGGAATATCTCCATGGTGACTTTCCTGTAAACGTGGATTTGCCTGTCGTGTGAATCGCCTATTAGGGCCGGTCACGTTGAGGGAACAATCCTCAGATTATAAACCGGGAACAATCTGTTCTGCTTTTCATCACGGTCACACTGGATACGCACAATGAAAATTATCACACCTACACGAGCTACATTTTTTGTCACCATCCGCTTCTGGCAGTCTATCAACTCCGCTCCTAGGCCAGAGCTGCATCAGCACACCCTCTAGAGTATCGCTCCACTTGAGAACGCAATAAAAAACAAGGAAACTCAAAGAAATCCAGTGGAAGCCGCGGATGATTATAATCTTCGGCGGAAAAGCTGGGCCTGGAGCTGATTTTCATCGAGTGGATTAAATCTCTCAAATCTCCCGCTCAGCGGCAACTATCCATGGAAACCAGGGATTTTTTTAAATTTTCCCTCAGTGTGACCCTTATGGGGCACTTTGGGGACATATTTTTTTCAAGCAACAAAAAAATGTTTTATTGCGGACAATTAATGCGATCGTGCGATGAAAATAAAGAACATTGAAAAAATTAAAAAATATATAATTTTGATAGTGCTATGAATTATTTCAATGGGCAACCAAGTTCAGCGGCTGCAAGAACGTATTGGACATATTCGACTTTAACACAACATGAACGGAGACATACACGCAGGTACATGTACATGCTACATGCTACATGCTACATGCATACATGCATACATGTACAAGTACAGTCATGCTACTTCAGAAGTACATGTATACATGTACATGTATGTACATACAGACCCATTGTTTTGCGACGGCTGCACGCAACCTCCGAAGGCGGAAGCTCAAATTAGCAGCATAGCCAACTGTTCCAAGACGGCCACACAGACATCGTACATACTTCAAGTAGGAGATCAAGTACATTGCATTGAATAAGAAAGTTGCGGAATGTAGATATCTCTCTTTTATATTTATTAATTTTTTTGTGGGGGGTGTTGCTCCCTACATGGGAGCTCACTGTTTTCTTGCCGACTTGAATTCTCACATGACTGACCCACGACCGCCATCCAGAGCACACGAGAAGTGCATGGAGCCGTTCACTCGGCAAACCAGCAAGAAAACTCCCACATACGTCACATAGTGTTCTCCAAGCACAAACATCACCATGGATACAAACTTACAGAGACGCTCCGTTTCCAGGGCGACAATTAGCTCGTGAACACCAGATAGCAGCGTGAGTCAGTGTCGCACATGGAGGTGCTGAACAAGCGCTCAGACCCGTTGGCCATTTACAACGTTGTTGTCTCCAAACCATCTAATTCCTTGGTAATGTTTGTACTTGGAGAGCACTACATGTACATGTACATGTACATGTATACATTTACGTGGTGCTCTTCAGGCACAGTCTTCCCCAGCCTACTCAAGCTCAAGTGATGAGGGGTGAATTCCCCGAAACACTGTGTATTGAGCAGGGAGCGGTGCTGTATTGCAGGTTTGCGGAGTGGACGGTTCGATGTACTTCTCGTGTGCACTGGATGGCAGTCGTGGGTCAGTCAAGTGAGAATTCAAGTCGGCAGGAAAACCGCGATCTCCCATGTAGGGAGCAACACACGATTCCCCAAGTATCGCAGCATTTGTACCAACATCTGCGTTATAATTATTTTTTCGTACTATAAGCCATGTGGGGCACGCAATTGGAACATGCAGCAGCCATGGTGATGGGGGCAATCTACGAGAATCATTCTACAGGCTGGAGGATATCTCATGATGATGAGTATCTAAACATGTTTACATGCGGCTCGTCCCTTCACTATCTGCAAGTACATGTCGATTTTACCAGCCACAGTTACCTGTTGTTCGCTATACTGTCCTGCACCTCTTGAGCCTTTAGCCTAACCGCATGACCACAGTTGCCTGTACCAGGCACTGTATGCACATCATTCTTTTCTTCTTCTTTTTTTTACTGTGTCCATATTCCGAAATAATGAGGAAGGACAAAGATGGACTCGGATGGAGAGCCAAGAATTTATTTATAAGAAAGGAAAACGGACCAAGGAACTAAATGTTAAGTTATAATGTCCACTAACATCACCATTTACTAAGCATGAGCTTACTATGTTTTATTTGAAATTCTCTTTCTTTACTGAGTTGTTGTTGCTGTTGATTTGCTACTCTTTTGTTTCCCTCTCCTTAGTTTTATTTTCGCCGTGGTTGGCAATCACCCACTCTACTAATATTGGCCGGTGTTTCCACCGAGTCTTGAGATGTTGAAATAAATATAAATAAATAATATAAATGAACTGTCTGTTTAGTAACTGGTGGTGCTAGTGGACATTATAGTATAACGCGTAGTTGCTTGCTCCTTTTTCTTTCTTATAAACTTAGACTTGACCAAACCTTTTACATGGATGTGCGGTGCAAATCCTTAACTAAGGACCACCTGCCACTAAAGACCGCTTTTTCTGACCAAATAGAGTGGTCGTTAGGGTGGTGTAAGCAACCTCTGGATTTAGCGACCACCTGCTCATGTTTCCATGCACGGACAGTTCTACCCTCAAAATGTGAGACCTGGTTCTAAAGACCACCTGGCTTTAATGACCGCTTTTCCTTGCCCCTTGGGGTGGTCGTTAGTCACAGGTTGTACTCTACTAAGATCTGCATTGTGAAAGGGGCGCATGTGTTGGAATGCGTAAAATAAGAAAGGATTATTATTATTATTATAGACAACACCTCATGGCATGAGAAGAAAATCAGCCAGTACGGGAGATGTGGGTGTTAACCAACCATGGTGAATAAAAGAAGAAAAGTAATGGTCAAGACGGAGAAGCATGGGAGGGACAGGTGATGGTGAATCTAGTGAGCAGATTTAAATGCGTCCAGGGTACTGGCATTGCGCGTAGTAGCGGGCAGCGCAAGCCAAGCAGAGTAAGCAACAAAGAGTGGAGAGCGTACAAGGGAGGACGTTTTAGCCAAGGGGAGGGCAACAGAGCATCTTGTCTGGGAGCCATCTGTGATTCGGAACCAGTTATACACGTTAAGATGAGGAGGATGTAGAGCTAGTTTAAATTTGTGAGCAAAAGTGCAAATTAATTTTTGACGGTGGGTCGACAGTGGGCAAGCATTTGCAAGGACATACAGGGAAGCAGAAGGGTAGAGAGGGGGTAGACTAAACAGGATACGAAGAAGTTTTCTATGGTGGATTTCGAGATGCTCAGCGAGAACCGAGGACAAGCCACACCAGCTAACAGCAGCGTACATGAAAAGAGGCAGGATGTACAGTTTGTAAAACAAAATTTTACATTTGAAAGGAAGATGGAAACAATGGGGACGTATAACACCTAGGGCAGAGCTTGAACGGCTGCAAAGAGCATCAATATGGAAAGACCAAGAGAGACGATCATCAAGCATTATTCCCAGGTGTTTATGGTTGGAAACAACCTTTATGGGTTCTGGGAAATCAGGATGGTGTAAAAGTGACATGGATGAGATTGGGGGAAGGAACATTATTTCGGTTTTAGTCAGGTTGGGTCTAAGTCGCCATGTTTGCATCCAGCGTAGGACACTGCATATCTGAGCCGACACTCGAGGTACAAGAGCCGCTGAGGACGAGGATGCTGACAGTAGGGTTGTATCATCAGCAAATAACGAGACACCTGGGTCTATAGAGGGTAAATCATTTACGTATGCTACGAACAAAAGAGGTCCAAGTATGGAGCCTTGGGGAACTCCAGAAGACACTGGTAGAGGATCAGAGTTGATGGAGAGGGCAGAAACAAACTGTGATCGGCTACTCAGATAGGACTCCAGCCAGGACAGAGCAGGGCCAGACACACCAAAGACAATATGTAGCTTGGCAAGGAGGCCACGATGCCAGACAGTATCAAAGGCCTTTGCCAAGTCAAAGAAACAGAGAGCAATATGATGTCGAGCATCACGAAGGGTGGCAATGTCTTGTACTAGACGAGCTAGTTGGTCAGAGGTTGAGTCGTTGCGCCGAAAGCCAGATTGGGAAGGGCTAAGGCATGGTGAAATGTGGCAATACAACTGGTCGTAAAATACCTTTTCACATACTTTTGAAAGGGAGCAGAGAAGAGATATTGGACGATAGTTTGAGGCTTGTGATCGGGAGCCTTTACACTTGTAGATGGGCGTGACCTTAGCGATCTTCCAACGATCAGGAAATACGCCGGAGGAGTAGGAAAGGTTGAATATAAGGCACAGTGGGTACGCCAGAGATGGAGCCAGAACTTTGAGAACTTCATTTGGTAGGGCATCAGGACCAGGGCTTTTGTTGCTTTTTAGTCTTTTTAGGTAGCTGCGAACAGATGATGTGGTGGTATGTATAGAGCGCAGATCAGAAGACACAGTCGCAGAACGTTGCAGAGGTGGTATTGGAGAGGAATGGTCGTCTGGAATACCAGCTGATGTGAATTGCGTATTGAGAGTATTAGCTATAGACTTGGGGTCAGTCACCATCGAACCATTGGAAGCTAATAACGGTGGTATGTCTTGACGTGTACTAGTTGTCCTTTGAGTGCGAACAAAGGTATACAGGTTAGGCCTGGAAGAGGGGTGAGATAGGGTGGTAGTGAGCGAACGTAAATATGCTCGATACTTAGAACGTGACAATGACTTCACCAGATTGCGCTGTTTTTGTATAAAGAAATATTAGCATAGGTGGAGTACTTCTTACTTAAGCTATAGTAGTCGTATTTGAGTTTAATTGCACCTTGGAGATCTTTGTCGAGCCAAGGGATCTTGGGGTTACGGCTGGACTGACGAGGTTGGTGGCTGCCATGTTTGGGTGTAGCGGGTCTTGCTCCGTATTGTGGCACATAGAAGGAGAGCACGTCATCAAGAACTGTGGTGAACTTCTCCACAGCTTCATCAACAGTAGTGGAGGTGAATAAAAGATGCCAGTCACAGGCAAAAAGTGCAGAGTTGATGATTGACCAAGTGGAGGGTGTAACCTTGCGGAAGGCATGTCGCGGAGGGGTAGGAGTCTGAGAGCAGTTGTAAGAGGTGTTAGCAGTGGCAATGTTGTAGGCTAGCGTTGTAATGACTTGCAAATGATCCGATGCAGCAAGCGGGGCAGCATCGTCAACAGAGCGTACAGAGAGGGGGCGGTTCGTAGCAAGCAAGTCCAGACAGGACAGTCTTCCATTCGGAGCGACACGGGTGGGGAAATTGACAAGCTGCTGGAGGCCAAAGCTAGAGAACACGTGTGATAGCTCCGTACCAGCACGCGATGTGGTGTCACCACTCCACCAGTCAGAATTGTGGGCATTGTAGTCACCAGTAAGAAAAACATCAAATAAAGAGAGGTCCAAGGAACACAGCGTGTCGGTAAGTATGTCGCAAAAGGAGGTGATATCAAGAAGGGATTGTGAAGGGGGGCGGTAATGACAGCAAATGAGTAGCGGATTGGCCCGGAGACCTGCCGGTGCACCAAGCTCGAGCCATAAGGCCTCGCTTTGGGGAGAATCAAGGTCATGGCGACGGGTGCAATGTGGAAATGTCCCATCACGTATGAGAATGGCCACGCCACCATATCCACGTAGGTTTGATCTCAGGTTCTTATGTGTAGATCTGTCTTTACGGAAGCATGTGTAGCCTGGAACACTGAATGAAAGTGACGGGCTTAGCCAGGTTTCTGTTAAACATATTATGGTGGGCTTGTTGGCCTGACATATTGCGTACAATTCCGGAAGTTTGTTTGTTACAGAGCGACAGTTGATAGTTACAATGTTAATAGAATGTGCGTGGTCCGGGAGAAACGGGAAAGCATGAGCGCTCAACGGGGTGAAGACCGACATTAGTTTGTGGTAGGGGGCGTCGTGGAGCTGCTGTTGATTAGGAGTTTTAGTAGTTTGTCGTCCAGAATCAGGAAGGAATGGTGGTGCAAGTGGAATATGACCACTAGATATAGAAGAATATGTAACGCAATGAGGGGAAGGGTGTGATGAACTTGCGTGGGGCACAAAGGGTTGGGCAAGAGGATTTAGCTGTTGGCTAGGTGACCGAGGACCCATCACTTGCTAGCGGAGTCGGCATAGCGCCATTTGCGGACGGTGTGCGCAATGGTGTCGGGCCAGAATTCCTTGTCAAGCAGCGTTTGCTCAAACTCTTCCGCGACAGAAACGCGTGCATAGCAGGTACCAAAGTATTGGGTTTCGGCAATTGTGCATGCGTATACATCAACGCCCCTATCAGCGCACCAGGTGACAATGGACTGTGCCTTACTTCCAGGGCTAACATTCCCGACAAAGAAGGCACATCGCTTGGGAAGATGTGTGCCAGTGAGTGTGTTGGGGTTGGGGTTTTCTGTGGCCATTTTTCTGTAGACAGACACAACTTTGGATTTTGTTGCCCGGGCAATGGGATCGCTGTGGGCCGCTGATTTATTGCTCCTTCGCCGCTGTTCTTGCCAGTTGTTCTGATGGGGATCGCCTTCTGTGCTCCCAGCAGCACCCTGAGTACATGTGGGCTGTACTGGTGCACCACCGCCGCCTGCTGTTGTAAGTGCGCCCCCAGTTGTTGCATTTCTACCAGTGTGTACGGGTATGTTCCTGCGTTCCATGTGGTTGGTGTTAGGTACGGTGGCCCTGCTAGTGCTAGTTGACCTGCTGTGTAGAGTGCGTGCATCCTCTTCTGGCTGTGTGCTATTCGTACTCACTGTACGAGTACAACGGGATTGCATGTCTGGAGTGTCGCAGTGTACGGGCTTGGATGAACCATTGTACTGCTGCTGGTGAAGCTGTTGCACTTCCCCCTTCAGCTCCGAAATTTCCAGCTTCAAGGACAAAATTATGCTATCCCTGTCCTCCCTCATGGAGGCAATCTCCCCCGCCAAGGCCTGGATAGTGTTAGCAAGGCTATCTAGCTTAGAGTCATTAATCCACGACGTACCGGTGTCAGTGACGGGCTTCCCTCCAACGCCGTGCTTCCGCAGTGCCTGCACCAGCTCTGGCCGGGCGAGGCTCGAAGGGGAGTCCAGGGACTTGCGTTCAGCGATGGCGATTAGTTCCTGGTACCCGATCAGGGCAAGATCAAGGTTCTGGTCCAGGGACATTCTTAGTTTCAGCAAGGACAAAGGTAGAAGGGTAAAACTGCTGCGGGGGGCTCCCGGAAAGCTGTTCCGAGGAGCACCAAAAACGTCAACCACCCCCTGAGATTCAAAAAAAGTATAGATACAGACGGGTTGAACATTCTTCTGCATCATTTTATTTTACACGTTCCACCGCATGTCAGTGACATACATACAATGTACATGTATACCAGTCCACCTAACGATATTGTTAATACAAGGAATCGGAGGCCGACAACGTTTTCTCTTACGGTATATCTCTAGGAGCACTTTTTCACAAAAGAGAAGGACGCAACTCTCCAAAGACAAGAAGTAACTCCAATTTCAAGGAGCATTGCATCGCGAACAATGGCTCAGCCAGATGGGTATGCCTTATGCCCGAAATAGGTTATCTTGGGTTTATCTTTAAATACAAGATAGCCACAAACCATAGTGGTGCAAAACCTCACAGAGATGCACATAGCTATGGCAGCCAACGCAGAGGAGGCGGAGCAAGAGCAGATAAACCGACCAAGGGTGTCCTTTTCACCACTGCTTATGCGCGCCAGAGATAAAATACGAAAATAGAAAGAAATGAGCAGGAACATTGTACAGCAAAGGGAAAGTTGGTAACACAGTCGCGCAATGTGTAGAAGTGGAATATTAACGCTGGCTAGCAGCTGCAGGTGCACTGCATCGACATGCATACATCTCACATTCTTTGCTTCTACTTCAAATCAGCAAGGTGAGAGCTCCTCAACAAACATGGATGCAGGGGGTGTGGTAGGGCCTCTATGCTTACCCTCCCCCGCCCATTGCCTAGAGCATGCCACTGTGGCACGAGTTGTCAGTCTGATGAGCCCCGCAGCCAGTTGTTGACAGGTACCTGTTATCACTGTGGGGGCAACGTTATAGACGTTGGAATCGCTGGATCCGTGGAGCCCTACAGTATTCATAATTGGAGCTGGATCTGCACATTCTTGTCCATTCAACAGAATGGAGTAGGCTAGGCAAGACCAGGTATTTTGGGCCTGGACCCCCAACATAGTCGAGTAGGTGATCCGAATTGCAGTGTCATTCCGTTTTTTGTAGAATTCATGGTTCCACACAATCATGTTGTTCGACTTCGAAGGACTAGTTTGCACAAAGTTCTGCCAATTCACGACCCCACACTGCAAGAAAAGAATCAAATAAACACCGACGATAATTAAAACCTGAGCGCAAATCTTCCCATCACCGAAGTGCTGGAAAGTAGACCTTAGCATCAGTAATGCCCAACATTACTGATTCCCTTTCTTTGAAACAAACAATCAGTATGTAATGTTCGCTCTGCTTTCAGAACTCGCAAAGACACGATCAATGTTTTAAAAGACACGATTCGACAGCAAGTCATCCGTTTTCTATCACCTGTACTTATGGAGAACACATCATGCTCTGACACCTCTTAAGATGAAATGTGACGCTTGTACAACCTGTCTGCTTAACTGACACTATCAATTTAGATCCTTTCTGTCTGGATTGACGTGAAAACAAAACGTAGTAAAGGTTATGTGTACTAACGTCCGAATGTTGTAACAGTCCAACTAACTTCAGTAGTCATTCTTGGAATAAGCAATGATCCTTGCCATAATGCATTCTTATATACATGAACAAGCAATGATGGACATAACACCTAACAGCAGCAGCGTGATAATAGCAGGTGATAAGTGTATCCTATTCCTAGTGTTAGTAGTAACAGTGAATCTGTTACACCATTCCCCCCTCTCAACTGTCAGAACAGTACCAATTCGAAGGAACAGTTATGGTAACTAATGATCATGCATGGATATGTGGAATGCATGGTAGCCGAAAACAACACTGATGAACTCAAGATCCAGTGCATGTCCTCTGCAAATAACGCCTGGCTGGCAGGGAAGCACTATCCTAATCATGCAGAATGTTACATTTCTATTGCAACACGTAGAAACTAGCAATACAACTGTGGCTGCCAATTAAATAGCAATTTTATGAAAAACGGTCCAGGTAGGTTTTCAGCGGAATAATAGCGTTTCCTGCTTCATCCATCAAGTATTCCTCCGGCTCCCAGGTGGCATCTCGGTAGCCCTTCCATTTCACTAGGTACTGCGTGCGCCGTCCTCTCTTCTTGTGCGACAACACCTTTTCGACAATGTACCGCGTATGGCCATCCGCATCGGTTAGGGGTGGAGGTGCCGGCTGAGTACGGCCCGGTATCTCATTGCCATGGTACAGCTTGAGGGCAGCAATATTGAACACTGGATGGGCCCGAATGATTCTTGGAAGAGCTAATCTGTACGCATTCGGGGCCACTTTCTTCTGCACCTTGAACGGCCCATACCACTTGAGCCTTGATTTGTGTGAAGGCCTGTCCCGTTCCTCGGGCGTCAGCAGGACGTCCCTGAAGATCAACACCTCACCCCCCTCCTTCAGGGCGTCCTCCACCCGTCCTCGATCCGCATACAATGATTGCCGGGCCTGCGCCGCCACGATGGCATCCTGTGCCTCACGTAGTGCCTCTACGCGGCCATCCAGCCATGACAGCGGACCATTCGTGTCCATGCCAGCTCCAGCTTTCTGCTTCGTAAAATAAGCTCGAGGGAGTAACTGGATGGCATCCATGGTTGAGGAAAAATGGCGTGTTACCTGTTGACGCTTGATCGGCATTGTTGATCGCAAACTCACACAGCGATAGGAGTTCATCCCACTCGTTTTGCCTATGGTTGACGAAAGCTCTTAGCGTATCCTCAATGACACGGTTCACACGCTCAGTCATGCCATCGGTCTGCGGGTGGTTGGCCGTGCTCATTTTTAACTCCACGCCAAGAATACTGAAAACCTCCTTGAAGAACGCCGACGTGAATCGCGGATCTCGATCACAAACTATCGTTTTGCTCAAGCCATGGGCAGCAAACACATGATCCACGTACAATCGGGCTGCCTCCTTAGAGTCAACATGAACAGTCGTCGGGATCAGGTGCACATACTTCGTCAGACGGTCCACAAAGGTTAGAATGGCGCTATGTCCTCGGCAGGTCAGCGGCAGTGCCATGATGAAATCCATGCTGATATCTGGCTTAGGGCTGTTCGGGGACTGGAAGGGACTGCAACAGTCCTGCCTTGGTCTGGCTACCCTTTACGCGTTGGCACCGGTCGCAAGATTTAAAGAAGTCCTTCACAGTACTTCTCATGCCTGGCCAATAGAAGTATCTGCTCAGCTTCAGGTAGGTCCTGTCTCTCCCCGGATGGCCGGCCGTCAGGCAATCATGATTCTGTTTGAGCAGTTGCAGCCGTACCGGACCGCGAGGAATGCAGAGGCGAGCATCGCACGATGTTACTAGGTACAGCCGCCGGTCCACACTGTTCCAGACGTATCGCTCATGCATGGCGTCTTCGCTGCAAGCCATCAAGCGCTTGATTACTGGCGAAAGCTCTGGGTCTCTATCATACCCTGCTGAGATCTGATTCGCAATTCCTTGATTCACATCCAGAGAGAACTCGATTCCATTCAGTTCCAAGTCTGGTCGACGTGACAACGGGTCTGCTATGTTACACTTCCCTGGCTTGTGATGTACCGTGTAGTCATAGTCGGCCAGGAATTCAATCCATCGAGCCTCTCTCTTGGTTAAGTTTGGTTTGGTCCTGAGGTAGACAACTCCCATGTTGTCGGTGTAGAGTTGAAAGTGGCGAAATAGGTAGACTCGCCAGCACTGCAGGGCGTACACTACAGCCAAAGTTTCTCGCTCGGCGGCCGTGTAATTCCGTTCGGCAGAAGACAGCTTTCGGCTCACGTAAGCCACAGGATGCCAGGACTGGTCCTCTGCTTGCTGCGTTAAGACTCCTGCCACAGCAAAGTCACTTGCGTCAGTCTCAACGCGGAAATCCTGACTGACGTTTGCTAGTCGCAACACTGGTGCATCCAGCAGAGCAGACTTCAATCGCTCAAATGCCTCCTGTCGAGTCTGATTCCACTCGATGCGCACATGTTTCCCTGTCAGTTCCTCCAGGGATTTGGAGATGGCCGAGAAATGGTTAATGAACCTTCGAAAGTAATTAGCGAATCCCAGAAACTGTCTTACGTGCGTGACCGTCGTCGGGACAGGCCAGTTATGCACGGCCTTGATCTTCTCTGGATCTGGAGAAATGCATTGGCCGTCTATCCGGTGCCCAAGAAACAGAACGTCTGTCCGGCCGAATTCACATTTACACGGTTTGCAATATAGCTCATTCCTCCTGAGGGCGTTTAAGATGGTTCTGACATGATCGAGGTGCTCCTCCCATGATTTGCTGAATATGAGGATATCGTCTAGAAACACCACAACGAATTTACGCAGGTATGGCTGGAGGACACTGTTCATCAAGGTTTGGAATGTTGCCGGGGCATTTGTTAGGCCGAAACCCATCACTGTGAACTGAAAGTGACCGAATGGGGTATTTATTGCTGTCTTCGGAATATCTGAACTAAATATTGCGACAGAGCTTTCGGCCATATTTTCAATTCATTGCATTCCCAACTCATCACAACCACGCGCTCTTCAGCCGAACCATACAGACACCAGCAAGGTCACTTCCGTTAAGAGATAATAATTATTGCTCCACGCCTCTAGACAGCTGTTTCGCTCCCTGTCGGAGCTCATCAGTAGAGGATGATAATGATGATAATGGAGGAATGATCATTCTTATACACCAGAAATGGCGCAAGTGCGCGCTTTCCACATATATCAATGGCATATGGAAGCTGCTAAAATGGTAAAGTGTGAGAACAGCGATAAATAATCATAGTACGCGCTCATTGGTGGAGAAACACCCCACACAGGCGACGAAAATCTTACGCGGAATACTGATGCCAAAGGAAAGTAAATGTATGTTGTTTATTATTATGATGTTGCAATGTCCATGTATGCAGGCCAGGCGAGACTCACCACCGAGATCCCCTAACGCGACAGGCTCGGTTGCCGTTCAGGATTCACACCGACCTGTCCGCCCGTCAACAGGATCGACAGCGGGAGGCCCCACTGATGCCGATGTCGATGCACACCAGGAAACTTGTAGTCGTGAGTGTGATACTAACACGTCCATCGGCAACCACTGACAAACGAGAGGCCAGCTGGGGCATTCACTCCAGTCAGGGATGCTTGGTCGACGCTTCGTATCAGCAGCTCAGCTCATTTTGATCAAACAAAGATATTGCAGATGTGTCTTGCTTTTCTCCTTCCTTCTTCACCGACTCGTCTTGTCATCTCTCCTTCTTTCTTCACCGACTCTTCGTGTCCACTCTGCTCTGCCACTAACGGCGCATTAAAACTTCAGAACTAAATATTGCGACAGAGCTTTCGGCCATATTTTCAATTCATTGCATTCCCAACTCATCACAACTCATCATTGTGATGAGTTGGGAATGCAATGAATTGAAAATATGGCCGAAAGCTCTGTCGCAATATTTAGTTCTGAAGTTCATTGCATTCCCAAATCATCACAATGATGAGTTGTGATGAGTTGGGAATGCAATGAATTGAAAATATGGCCGAAAGCTCTGTCGCAATATTTAGTTCTGAAGTTTTAATGCGCCGTTAGTGGCAGAGCAGAGTGGACACGAAGAGTCGGTGAAGAAAGAAGGAGAGATGACAAGACGAGTCGGTGAAGAAGGAAGGAGAAAAGCAAGACACATCTGCAATATCTTTGTTTGATCAAAATGAGCTGAGCTGCTGATACGAAGCGTCGACCAAGCATCCCTGACTGGAGTGAATGCCCCAGCTGGCCTCTCGTTTGTCAGTGGTTGCCGATGGATGTGTTAGTATCACACTCACGACTACAAGTTTCCTGGTGTGCATCGACATCGGCATCAGTGGGGCCTCCCGCTGTCGATCCTGTTGACGGGCGGACAGGTCGGTGTGAATCCTGAACGGCAACCGAGCCTGTCGCGTTGGATCTCGGTGGTGAGTCTCGCCTGGCCTGCATACATGGACATTGCAACATCATAATAATAAACAACATACATTTACTTTCCTTTGGCATCAGTATTCCGCGTAAGATTTTCGTCGCCTG
Source organism: Sycon ciliatum (assembly GCF_964019385.1). Classification (NCBI taxonomy): domain Eukaryota; kingdom Metazoa; phylum Porifera; class Calcarea; order Leucosolenida; family Sycettidae; genus Sycon; species Sycon ciliatum. The sequence goes on along the minus strand of NC_088651.1, from coordinate 28,024,188 downwards.
TGTGGGGTGTTTCTCCACCAATGAGCGCGTACTATGATTATTTATCGCTGTTCTCACACTTTACCATTTTAGCAGCTTGCATATGCCATTGATATATGTGGAAAGCGCGCACTTGCGCCATTTCTGGTGTATAGGAATGATCATTCCTCCATTATCATCATTATCATCCTCTACTGATGAGCTCCGACAGGAAGCGAAACAGCTGTCTAGAGGCGTGGAGCAATAATTATTATCTCTCAACGGAAGTGTCCTTGCTGGTGTCTGTATGGTTCGGCTGAAGAGCGCGTGGTTGTGATGAGTTGGGAATGCAATGAATTCGGAATATCTGTTTCTTCTATTCGAATCTGATTGTAACCGGACCTCAGATCTAGCTTGGTGAAATACGCACTGCCTTGGACGGTATCAAAGAGGTCGTCAATATTCGGTAGGCATGCCTTGTTCTTAATGGTTATGCGGTTTAGCTCACGCCAGTCGCATACCATTCGAAGTGTTCCATCCGCCTTCTTTACGAAGAACACAGGGGCTCCGTATGGGGATTTGCTGGGCTGGATGAATCCTCTACGGAGCAGCTCGGTGAGCTGAGCTTGAAGCTCATCCATCTCTGGTTTTGGTAAACGATATGCTGCACGAGATGGCGGTTTAGCTCTTTCTTCCGTTTTTATCTCGTGATCTGCGCCTCTTCTGGGTGGCAGCTTGTTTGGAAGCTCATCGGGAAAGACGTCCCCGAACTCCTTCAGCAGGTCCTTGAAATCCTTCTGATCCTCCCTACCCGGACTGTAACCGTTTGAAGGTATTCTTGGAAAAGACAATGCTTGCTCAAGGCAACACAACTGATATAGGGCACTTCGTGCCCTAAGGTGATAACGCGCGTGCTGACAGGATAGGGAAAGGTGCAAGATACAGAGCTAGAGGGCAGATAAGGTTAGCGCTAACAGGGAACTGTTACACCATCCCTCCCTCCTAAGCGAGGCACATGTGCCTCCAGGGAGTCGAGGAATATGTGGAAAGGGAATAATCAAAATGAAATCGTGTCAACCCAACAACGCTCATCTAATTGAAGTACCGTGCAAGGTAACCAAGGACAGTCAGGCGAGTGAAGATAACGGAAATGGGGAAAATCTAAAACAGGAGGGGAATGGATTGCTTAACACAACAAGGATCAAGTGGGAATTCTCAAGGTACACGTGCAATTGAATTTGAGCGAGTAACATTTCGCTGTAACCATAGTGTCACTAACATGCCCTGGACGCCCTGTAACGCCTCAGAGCAACTATCGGCCTACCGGCCTCGTCCAGCAAGTTCTCTTCTGGCTCCAAGGTCGCTTCGTCGTCTGGGTATCCTTGCCACTTGACAAGGTACTGAGTCTGATGCCTTCGCTGGCGATCGTCAAGAATCTTCTCCACCATGTATCTGGTCTGACCGTGCAAGTCAGTGAACGGTGGCGGGGGTGGCTGCCGCCTGCCGGGAATAGTATTCTGCTCATACCGGCGCAGAGCAGTGACATTGAAGACAGGGTGGCACCGAATAGCGCTGGGTAGATCCAGCTGATAGGCGTTGGGTCCGATCTTCTTGATGATTGGGTAGGGCCCGAACCACTTAGGGCGTAGCTTCTGTGAAGGCTGATCCCGGGCTTCTGCGGTTGTTAGGAAATCCTTGTACACCAGCACCATGTCGCCAACCTTCAGGTTGCTGGGCACCCTTCCCCTGTCTGCATACTGAGCTTGTCTAGCCTGAGTGGCAATCATGGCGTCCTTTGCCAACTTGACGGCATCCGCCCGATCCTGGATCCAGTCTGGGGCACTCCCTCCTCCCCTCCGTGCCAGGAAATCTGGTGGGGACTTGGGATTAAGTCCATAATTTAGATAAAACGGCGTGCTAGAAGTGGAAGACTGATATGAACTATTAATTGCAAATTCGCAAAGAGGCAGAAGCTTGTCCCAATTATCTTGTTTGATAGTTGCTCTGAGGCGTTACAGGGCGTCCAGGGCATGTTAGTGACACTATGGTTACAGCGAAATGTTACTCGCTCAAATTCAATTGCACGTGTACCTTGAGAATTCCCACTTGATCCTTGTTGTGTTAAGCAATCCATTCCCCTCCTGTTTTAGATTTTCCCCATTTCCGTTATCTTCACTCGCCTGACTGTCCTTGGTTACCTTGCACGGTACTTCAATTAGATGAGCGTTGTTGGGTTGACACCATTTCATTTTGATTATTCCCTTTCCACATATTCCTCGACTCCCTGGAGGCACATGTGCCTCGCTTAGGAGGGAGGGATGGTGTACAGGAATCCCATGTCAGCAACGTTGATATCGCAGTACAGGACACGGAGCTTCCTTTGGAGCATGACCTTCTCCGTGTTGAGGGCAGGATCAACGGCCGCCGGGCAATTATGCTTATTGACTCGGGATCGACGCACGACTTCATATCGGAAGCTTTCGTGCAAAGAAACGGCCTTGTTACGGAGAGCAAGGACGAAACACTGAAGGTAACCCTGGCTGATGGCTCATCGACATCATCGGAACTGCAGAGGACCGGTCCGGTAAAGGTTATCGTGAAAGACTTCAGCGACACCTAATCTTTCACAGTTTTTCCGTTGAGCCGCTATGATGCTATCCTGGGCAAGCCATGGCTGACCAGACACAACCCGGATATCAACTTTCAGACCAACGAAGTCAAACTGAACGGAGAGCCGCTCGTTGCTAAACCCCCTTCCAGCCAAAATAGTGATACGGAGCGTCAGGAGTCGCCGCCAATTGAGAGCATGCTCATATCTGGTTCTCAGGCTCGCCGCGAGTTGAGGAAAGGCGCGCAGGGAATCCTGGCGTGGGTCAACGCTACTGACGACGAGGAGGAGGACAGCAAACCATCCTCTGCTACCAGTGTAACCGTTTGAAGGTATTCTTGGAAAAGACAATGCTTGCTCAAGGCAACACAACTGATATAGGGCACTTCGTGCCCTAAGGTGATAACGCGCGTGCTGACAGGATAGGGAAAGGTGCAAGATACAGAGCTAGAGGGCAGATAAGGTTAGCGCTAACAGGGAACTGTTACACGGACTATCCACCGTCTGTGGCTCGTCCGGATCTGCTGTCACATACGCTAGGATTCCTTCTGCGCCACCTCTCATTGCATGCCTAGCCTGCTTCCCTGAGATGAGGAACGTCTCGATCGGTGGGTTGGATTTGTCCGTGCCATCACTTTCACTCTGTTGACAGATGATGGATCCACCCTCCAGCTTGATTTCATTGGTACGAAAATTGATCTGTGGGTTCGTCCGGGTCAGCCATGGTTTGCCGAGGATCACGTCATACCGCGTCATAGGGAATACTAGGAACTGTTGGTGCTCGCTAAAGTCGCCGACTACGGTCTTCAAGCTGTCCGTTTTCGTAATAGGCTGTGAGCGGACCGATCCATCAGCAAGTGTGACGTTCAGGACGTCGCTACCGGTTGTTGTGGAGATGTTGTGCTTCTTGACAAGGTCAGTTGAAATGAAGTCGTGGGTTGACCCAGAATCCAGTAGCATGGTAACGCGACGTCCATTTATCTTGCCCTGGACGCGCATTAGGTCGTGTTCGTTGTCGGCGGAAATGCTCCCTGTGCTGGCGGTTACTTCATTAGGCCGGCCAACAGTATCAGGTGACGAATGCTTGACAGGCGAGGCTTGAATTTCGGTCTCCTCGAGGCGTGGTTCCTCATTTGCTAAGGGGCTGAATTTGTTCTGAACTTTGATTCGTGGCCTATTCCTGGGTGCTCTCGTGTTCGCCAGTAGTCGCACTCCCTTCCTTACTGGCGTCCATCGTTTAAAGAAGGCTTGCTTGTGGCGTTCCTCCCTCCTTCTGGACAGAATCTGGCAATATGGCCGGGTTTCCTGCAGGTGAAACACAGCCTTGAACGACCCTCTGGCTCCCTGGTTTCTCTCCCACCGGATGGTGTTGGTTGGCTTGACCAGGGTCCAGGCTGGCGCCTCTGATGCCCTGGTGCGCGCACTGCCTTGGCGTAGCTTGCTTGGGCTAGCCGCATCGACTGGTCTGCTGAGACCGCAGCTCGTATGGCTTGGGCCAAATGTTGCGGATGCTCCCTAAGTACCTCACCGCTTAGGCCCTGAGCCAGCCCATGCGTGAACAAGATAGCTCTGGAGTGGTCATCAAGCTCGGGAACTTGTAAGCTAAGCCGCGAAAATTTGTTGATGTATTCGTCAAGAGTCTCATCTTGGTGAAGAGCGAATAAGTCGATGCGCGCCTGTTCCCTGTCATACACCGGGCCGTACACTTCTCCCAGCTTGCTCTTCAGGTCTGGCCAGTCGGAAAACAGCGTGTTTGCCTCCTGAGAGGCGATAAACCAAAGACGAGCGTTGCCCTCCAGAAAACTCGCCGCGTAGCTCAAGCGCTCCTCCGCGTTGTCCAGCTGCAGGGACTTCATGGCGAGTTCGATGGCGAAGGTCCACTCCTTGAACTCTCTTGTATCTCCACGAAACACAGGCGGAGACTTAACATGGCGCATGCGTGGCCTCTCTCCGCTGGGAGCTTGAGCACGTCTTGGCGTTTGATCTGATCCATCGCACTGACCGAGTGCGATAAGGTGATTCAGACGCTTCTGAATCTCGAATATACCGTAGGCGACTAATGCGGCCACTGCGCATAGCCCGAACATGACGAAAAGAAAAACCATCCTCTTGCTACCAGTGTAACAGTCCAACTAACTTCAGTAGTCATTCTTGGAATAAGCAATGATCCTTGCCATAATGCATTCTTATATACATGAACAAGCAATGATGGACATAACACCTAACAGCAGCAGCGTGATAATAGCAGCGTGATAATAGCAGGTGATAAGTGTATCCTATTCCTAGTGTTAGTAGTAACAGTGAATCTGTTACAAATGTTACTTCAATAATTGTGTTCAATACGCGAACCACCACAACAGCTAGGTAATCATATCTTCGTCTCCCGATATAACCACTGCTGCCTAAAATGGTAGCGGTGGTGAGGCTTCCTGCAGCTTCATTCGTAGGAACAAAAGGTTCCAGAGCAGACTCGCTGTCTTCCCATTCACGCTGCAAACTCGAACTCATTTCTCAATCAATTATGGCAACATTTCGGCAAAATTATTCAAACTTACCTTTTCGGAGGCATCATTTTCTAGCCGTGCAACTCTGTCATCGGTGGCTTTCAATGCATAGTGATGACGAGTGAACACGGACGACATCAGTTTGAGTTCCCTCAGGTATGCTTTGATCTGTTTCTCTCGGATTTTCAGTTTGGTTTCCATTCGCTCAATATGGCTCTCCATTCTCTCGATCCTCTGGCATAGCGCAGTGTTGCCTGATCCAGAGCATACATCAACTGTACATGTACATAATTGAATCAGAAGAAAAGAGCAGAGAATGTAGTGGTCATCATTTCACAGTGCACAGTACTGTGATCTGCGACAGCTGCTTCGCATTTTCCGATACATGCATACCGTTATCATTCGTACAGCTCTATCTTTTGTTTTTGGTGCGTGTTTTTGGCCGTGATGCCGAGACCTCAGGTCGGCAGAGCCATCAATGCCCCACCATCACTGCTGCGTCTCGGTGCAGCCCCTGCTCAATAGTTGTCACGTTCGTCCTAGTCTCAGTATCATTGTCTTTCTTTATTATTTTCTAGCTGGGAGTGTGAACATAGTAAAAAAAAAAAAAAAAATCAGTTGTCATTCATAGATTTTTGGTTGAAGGAAAGCATTTTTGGTTGGAGGAAAGCAAATCAGCACACGCAGCACAGAAGCCATAATTATAATTTTTTCGACTAGGCCTTTCATTCCATTACTCTTCAGGTCGAATACAATGGTGATTAACAAGATAGTGAGTAAGTCCTTATAACCGGCACTTTGGCGGTCAGAGCATTGACAAAAATAGCACTTGAAGAATAGCGCTAATGGCGCCAACAGCATATTTGGCGGTCAGAGCATAGACCAAATAGCACTTTAAAAGACAGCGCTAGTAGCGCTAACTACACAGTGAGACAATGAATATTGCCAGTATCAGACAACAGTGGGGACCACGGTACTACAATGTAAAAACAGTGACAACTTTCCCACATACTTCTTTTGCACGCACAGTTCAGGCTTCAGCTTGGCAATGCAACAAGCGGCTGATACAGGATCGGCATGTGCAACAGTGTGTGACTCCTCGCCCGGCAGAGAAGTCGCCAGCGGCGCAACTGCGATGCCCAATAGCTACCACAGGAATGGACCAACGGCCAATGACGATAATTATGGCGAAGGACTCAGCGATACTCCGTCAACTGACATCGTCACCAGCCTGCCAGTCTGCAAACATGGCACCCACTCTCACTTCACGATTCAAGCGCGTGCGCGCAACAAATCTCACTTTGCTGTGCTGGAGGTATCTTTTAAAGTGCTATTTGGTCCACCGGTATGCTCTGACAGCCAAATACTAGTATGCTGTTGGCGCCACTAGCGCTATTTTTCAAGTGCTATTTTTGTCAATGCTCTGGCCGACAAAGTGCCGGTCATAAGGACTTACTTACTACCTTGTTAATCACCATTGTATTCGACCTGAAGAGTAATGGAATAAAAGGCCTAGTCGAAAAAATTATATGGCTTCTGTGCTTCGTGTGCTGATTATCATTCATAGGAAAGATATTGAGCTAGTTTTCCTCATTGATCTTATGAAAATATGCATACCACCCAAATATGATTTGATTCTTTCTGGACAGGATTACAAACATTTACGATTAACAGAAAATAACGCAGAGCCTGTGTATTCCTCAGTTCCGCATTTTCAACTCATGAGCGGGACAAGAACATTGAAATTGTGGAATGCAAATGGCTGCGACCTACGGCCAACTGCCATGAGGAATGCAGAATTCTTTCATCAGAGGAAGGAAATACTGTTCTATGGGGCCATTTTACTCCTTGGCTGGTAGCCCTAGTTAATTATATTTGTTGACACCATGTCATCCACGGACTGAGAATAGTATAAGTAAAAATAATGAGATATAATATACGAAGTAGTGGTCTCACCGTCCAGAGCGACACTGACTCACGCTGCTATATGGTGTTCACGAGGTGTTTGTCGCGCTGGAAATGGAGCGTCTCTGTAAGTTTGTATCCCTGGTGATGTTTGTGCCTGGAGAGCACTATATAAGTGGTGCTCTTCAGGCACAATATTCCTCAGCCTACTCAAGCTCAACTGATGAGGGGTGTATTCCCCGAAACACTGTGTATTGAGCAGGGAGTGGTGCTTTCTTGCAGGTTTGCCGAGTCGAAGGTTCGATGGACTTCTCGTGTGCTCTGGATGGCAGTCGTGAGTCAGGCAAGTGTAAAGTAAAGTCGACGGAATAGCGCGAGCTCCGGTGTGGGGAGCAAACCCTTTCTTACAGATATAATATATCTCATTATTTTATTTTTACTTATAATTATTGCAATTTCAATGGGTACACTAAGCATCGCTCCACTGCAACCCGGGACACGAAATATTCCATAATTGGAACCTGACAATAAGCACTGCATACCTTCACAGTGCTGTCCATCGCCCTTGTATCCTTGCCTGCAGGTGCATGTGAACGAACCGATAGTGTTGTTACAGTCTGCATGTTCAGCACATGCCGGGGTGTTATCCATGCATTCGTTCACATCTGTAAGAGGTAAAACATTATGACATGTAGCATGTCAAGACAGCCAATTGAAACGAAGAGAGAGTGAGTCTAACAACGGAAAAAGGAGAAAAAAGAAAGTGGAAAGCACGTACGCAAAGGGGAAGGGAATTGCAACTTACAAAGAAATGTAATGCTCCCAGCGAGCTATGCTGCGGAAATGGTGACTGTTATTTTTTAGAACGGTAGGGCAGGCTAAATTCCAATCCCTGGCTTAACTTGTTCCTTTCTCGACCTGCAGTATTGCGTTGTTGCTACTGTTTATCACAGCAAGATTACCGGTAGCGAAAACACCAATTACATGTACAATGTACTTGCTTCTACTCAGGTGCTTCAAACTGTGCAACGCGTCACTTATACAAAATGTACATGTACATCTCGAAAATGTTAGAAGTGCACATGTGGGACATCTTACCTTCACAAAGTCGTCCATTCCCTTCGTATCCCTCCTTACACTCGCATACATACGATGCATGTATGTTGTGGCATATTGCGACCTCCTTGCGAGCGCATTCGTTCAATGATCTGTTCGCGCACTCATCAATATCTGATTTAGACACAGAAAGTTCAAACAAGGGCAAAGCTAGTCTTTCGCTACTCTAAGATTCATTGTTTGACTCGTAACCTTAGACATGCTCCTCAATAGTGATGTTCAGGCTATGGAGAAATGCTCGAAAATTAAACAAAATTCAAAGGAGACAATGAAGGAGAGTAAAATCTGCTCAGTCATTTGGTCTACACCACCAGTTTCAGCTCATGCTATAGCATTGTACGATACTGACCAATGTTACTGATGTTCTCATGCGATAGCATTGCACGACACTGACCAATGTTACTGACCTTCTCATGCGATAGCATTGTACGACACTGACCAATGGTACTGACGTTCTCATGCGATAGCATTGCACGACACTGACCAATGTTACTGACCTTCTCATGCGATAGCATTGCACGACACTGACCAATGTTACTGACCTTCTCATGCGATAGCATTGCACGACACTGACCAATGTTACTGACCTTCTCATGCGATAGCATTGTACGACACTGACCAATGGTACTGACGTTCTCATGCGATAGCATTGCACGACACTGACCAATGTTACTGACCTTCTCATGCGATAGCATTGCACGACACTGACCAATGGTACTGACGTTCTCATGCGATAACATTGCACGACACTGACCAATGGTAGTGACGTTCTCATGCGATAACATTGCACGACACTGACCAATGGTAGTGACGTTCTCATGCCATAGCATTGCACGACATTGACCAATGTTACTGACGTTCTCATGCAATAACATTGCACGACACTGACCAATGGTACTGACGTTCTACACCTACACCTAACTGGCTATCAGCTCTAGCACATCTTGGATGCGCACACCAACAGACTTCCAACTTGGAAGGTTCTACGTGATAGAAATAATATAACCTGTAGCTCTTTGGTCCTCTTTTCTTTTTGTAAATCAATCCTTGTCTGTCTGTTTATTTATTCTAAGTAGAAATCATCTTTACCTGCTTCACACTGGTTCCCACGAAGACCAAAAGGACACTGGCAACGAGTCGTCTGCAATTCAGGGCTGTATACGCAGTCACCTGTGTCGCTGCAGGGCAAATCTACTCTCGCAGCACCAGCTGGACAAGAGGCGTTTCGTACTGCACAGAAACAACCCCGGTGAAGACAAACATATTCTACAATGCACGGGTTCGCGTACAGGGCGGGTCGGCGTATTTCATCTTCCGTGGTACGCCACCAACCCGATTAATCGACTAGGCATTAGATGGGGCTACTGAAGTGAACTAAATCCCGAAGTAAAGTGAAAGCAAGGTCAGTTGTAAATCTAACTTTGCCCGATGGTTTTTTATCTTTTATCTTTTTATTCATTTATTTTTTATTTCGGCCAGTCGGCTACTATCATTTCGTCTTGGGGGTTAGACAAGGGGAAGTAGCCATGTAGGTTCGTTAGCCCGCCTTTCGGCATCTTGCTTTGGGTACGGCGCCCGCTTCAATCTGTCTGATCAATACATGCACCTATAGCATTAGGTGCGACGTGCTACTCGTGTGCTCCGGATGGCAGTCGTGAGTCAGTCAAGTGTCAAGTTCGGCAAGAAGCGTGTGCTCCTCGTTGGAACAGCCAACGTCATGACTAATACCGCCGAAGTCGCAACTTCTAAGTTCGCACCATAGGTAAGTTCCCAAGAATTCTCAAAGTTGTTAGTATGCTCCCATGCGTTGGCAATGCTCTAAGCATGCATTGCTCTAAGCATGCATTCTTAAAGCATGCATACTTTAAAAATTAATATGCTAGCACATGTAGAGTAAATCTCAAACAACTAGAACTACTCCTTCCGTAACCTACAGTGCAACGTCGAGGAAATCAAGGCTTTGCTGCGCACTGACCCCTAGTCAATACACGCATTATCCGTGAACACCAATGATTTAAACTCAGACAACCCTAGTCTCTCAGCCCGGTATGAAGGTATGAAGGTATGCAGTATGTACATGTATAGGCTTACAAACACAGCTTTTGAGGGCACCAGCCAGGTCCTCATCGAAGCCAAGGAGAATGCCGATGACAAAGTTGCTCAGCTCTTTCACTCTCTGGTCATCCAAACCAGACCGCTTCACTTCAGCTCTCATGGCTAAGTGGCGCGCCTTACGCGTTGAAGCTCCAGCGAGTTTGAGCCAGTTCTCCAGGCACGGCACGGGTTGATCTGTAAAGAATCAGACAGGGACAGACGAGCGGTGCAGTGTGGAAGACACAAATCACAATCTTCGCTATGCTATGCACGCCGATTGGCTGTACTTCGAAGTATATCGGACTTGAAAGAGCTAGAGAGTCATGTACTCCAATGACGTCACAATTTGGCTTCCAATGAAGATATACCCGTGAAAGCTAGATAAAATTTATCCTGCCCAGAACTGTTCCCCATTAGAAATACATGTACATTATAAATCACCCTCAGTTAATATCGAATGGAGTCTCCTATCCTATTGTAGCATTCGGTTTCTACCTGGAAACAATGTAAAGAGAGGAACACTCCAATTTGAGACGATATAATGTGCTTACAATGCTAGTTGAATATGCGGGTAGGGGATCTGGTTAGGTCAACGTGAATGTTAGGTGCTGAGAAGCAATTCCGTTTCGGCTAATTTGTAAAACGTTTGCGCGACTAGTGAAATTGTAGGTCCGCAGATTGAGAACTAGGCATGACATTACACACCGAACTCAACGAAACTACATGCATATGTACATACAGATGTACAAGTAACTGTGACAGTGAAGATTCGTGAAATAATCACTCTCTTGGTCAGTACTATACACCACAAACTTTCTTACTGAAGTAGATTGTTGATTGGACTAACAGGAGGAATTCAGTACAGGCATTTCCCCTAAGGAATTCTAATTTAGATTTACTCCGTGTACACCGAAGCGTAACTACGCCGTAACCATGTCATGATCAGAATTATAATCATACCAGCAGACACAGCCGCACTCAGTTCTGGGCTTCACATTCATATTTGCACCTTTCCAAAAGGCCAAATGTGTTTTTTGGCGTATTGAAAGACTTAGTGCGACTTTGCGCATTGTGATTCTCATGGCATTATGGAATAAAGCAAAAGCTGCATACCCTTACCTTGTGTGACTCTTGCATCTGATGTGGCGCTCACATGGCAACCATGGGACGCAACAATGATGAGGAACCAACAGACTGCTACGATAGCCATTTCTGCTGGACGGGGAAACGAGAACCTTTGATTGTGGTCTGAAGACAACCGAGTGTGCCTATTTTGTAGGTGTGCAACGCAATGTTCCTGGATTTTAGTATTTCTTTTAGAACTTTATTATTCATGTGTACTTAAGCAGGCTTTGTGGCCGGACTCCTCACTGTATAATGCTGCGTTGAATTCATCGCTCCGAAAAAAAAGAAAAAAAATTCTTGGATATGAAATAGTTATTCATTGTGAAGGATGGCTTTCTTATCTTGTCTCTATTGAAAAACTCATTGAGAATTATTCGCAAACTTGACCATTTCAAGGACCATAACACCTTTTCTGATGCATGCCAGGTGACCTGGACTCTTGGCAAGCAATTGCGTGTGACGAAACAAAGTGTCAGGGAAAAAAAGTCCTGAAGTACGCTCTGTTGCGTTGCAACTCACTTGGATTGAGATGCGTCTCCGAAAACCAGTTGTCAGTCGACAATCTCGTTTGTTATCCAGTGGCGTGACATCCCCACTCTCTGTTAAAAGCGACACCGATCTGATAACGAAAGCCTGGATCACTTCCATGGAGCCATCTGCTTGTGTAATGCATGCACATACCATGCCGCATCTCACGATTTTTATTGCTACGGAAATTGCTCAGTGGCAAACGTCATGGAAGGTGGTTCTCAGAAAGGTACATGTACATGTACATGTAGATGTACGCACTGCAGCTTGTGAGAAAGTATGCCGCCGCCTCGCATGGGGTCAAGGATCCTTCGAAACGAGGGTCCACCGCCACTTGCGTCGTACTTTTTGGCTCTGGGCAACGGAATCCCTGTGAGGCTGTGTCATCCGTCATTGGGCAACTACCCTCATCCCGCATCCTTCTTGTCTATTTGATTTATTTTTCTTTCTCTTTCCTGTGGCTCTATCTCTCTCTCTCTCTCTCTCTCTCTCTCTCTCTCTTTTCTCGCTTGATCCACCCCCCCCCCCTCTAGCTGAATTTTTATCTATGCCTGGTTGTTGTCTATGTTTCCGAGACCTCTGGTCGGATGAGCCTCGCCAACCACATCGGCGCATCGCCCCTACTCCCCTATATCATGTAAATCTATTCACAAGCCAGAACAATAGAGACCAAAAAGCTTTCTCGTTACTCCGAAGTAACGAGAAAGCTTTTTGATCTCTATTGTACTGCCTGGTGTAGTGCGCTCTGGCTTTGTTATGAGCACTAACGTTATTTGCAGCAAGGACTTCAGGCACTTTGGGTAAATTGATTCGTCAATTTCGATATGACTGTTGCATATCTTCCAGAAAAACTGCTTAGGGCCATCTGTCAGGTGATACAGTGTAAGAAAAACGATAGTCACCCAAGCATATCAACAAGCAACAAAATGGGACCACGTAAGAGATATGCGGCCTTCCCTTTATCAATAATGATAGTGACTCAGTTCACGAGTAAACTTGTCAATTTTTTCAGCGTTACTAGGATAACGGTGAGCAGAAACAAAGTACATGCAGAGACGTGGGAAGTTGACACGCTCGCACGTTTTATTATCAAGAGAAAGAAAGTCGTACCTCACGTTCAGCTCCGTGTCTGTGGAATGCCTGAAGTATTTCATCGCTATGCTATGTTCAAGTTTGATAGATGCAACTTAACCAGAGCTAATGTGGTGAAGGGGCTAGTAAGGCTGAACGGGTTCACATGCATGGTCTTGTCCTTGATGAAACCTACGGGTATAACCACACAGCTTTTTGTGTTCTGCTGGTATCCTCTAGCTCTCCTCCTTCATGCGCTCTAAATCCGACCATTGTTACCCTCAGAAGGTAATGACCCCTTCGTGGTTTGAACTACTGATGTGAGTAATGGCTAGCGAGGGTAGCAATGCTAGGCTTTAGAGCGCATTGAGGAGGAGAGTTTGTTGTATTATCCAACCACCGAATGGTACGGTTCACAGTTTTCTTGGTATTCTCTAGATTGGTACGTGATGGCAACTATTGCAGGAAGCAGCGGGGCATCAGGAACGAGTCGAGACTGAAGATATAATATGCTTCTCCATTTTCTTGGGTTAGAAGGCAACTGCACTCAGTGACAGAAAGGTCCATTCAGCAGCTACTTTCAGCCGGATCGATCGGACTAAGAACGCCTATTTGTAGTTGATAATAGCGGAACGTTTGGCCTTCTGCTTATGCTTATTTGCTATCCTGCTGAAGATTGTGTCTCCATCCATGTACGTCTTTGATACGGACTAAACCAGAAGTATGCGGCACATTGCCATGGAAAGACGGCTGTGAACTGGTTTATTGCACGTCTATTGGCGTTGCGCTAGTAGGGGTAGTCACCATGCAGAATCCAACTACATGTTCATGTACATGAATAGTGTAAAAGGCCAAACTAGCTGAACGTTTAACAATCTGCTTCCGCATGCTGACGCGAACTGAATCAATACATACTTTTGCTAATCCTGTAAGTGAATCAAAATAAGTCTTGAGGTCTCCTGCAGCTTCAGACTAGAAAAGAAGTGTGGGTGGACACACCCATTCCTGTCTCATTGCAAATCTGAGCCAATTCCATTGTCAGCGAAGTGTAAGTGAAAGAGAGTTTTATGTGTGTGCTCTGCACATTGCAGCTCCCGCTTTCCGCCCACTTGACTTGACACTCTGTATTTTACTTGGGCATTCCCAACAGACCCCAAGGTCTTCTTACAGGGTGCCCAAGATGAATAAAATTGTTAAGTTTCTGGCGAAATGAATTTCGGACATGATTTGTGCGAAGGGATTCGGGAAGGATTCGGGAAGCGCATTACAGCAGTCAGCACCAAGGATTGAAATAGATTTGTATCCAGCTTGATCTTGCATAATGGGCAAAGAAAGGGAATAATTGACTTGGCGCAGGTGACTCTGTCTTTGTGGGCGCAGTCACGGCGAAGGGAGAACATGTCATAGAGGAGTGAGCTGCAGATATTGTGGATGCAACGGAACAAGAAGAATATGGACTTAGTATGATATATTTTGTCTAAGCTAATTATGTGGTATCGCTCAAGCAAGTATGATGTCCGCGTGAATGTGTCATGCTCAAATATGCATCTAAGCGCTCTCCTACGGTCTTATGCGTAGCAGCTGATGTCTACCGTTGCCAGCGAGGCAGTGGACGTAGGCAATGCTGGCGTACTCGAGCTTGCTCTGGACTAGTGACAAGTAGAACTGCATTCTGGCCTGGGCAGCCGGGTTCCTCCTTCCACGTCGAAAAGCACCTAGTTTCTTTCCAATGTTTTCCCTGAGGGAGTTACCGTGGGCACTGAAACGAAACTTGAAGTTGAATCGAGAGTCAGTCCCAGATACTTAACTTCGTCAGACCGGGGAATAACAGTCGAACCACAGACATTGCTCAGGTTAGGTGGAGGACGTGAGCGTCTGCTGTGGATCAGTAGTATTTCGCTCTTGCTGGAGTTCAGGAGCAGGCCGCGATCTGTGAGGTGCTGCTTCACCACTGAAAAACCTTCTTCCAAGTAAGACATGAGAATTTGTGGACACTTTCCAGAGGCATGCAGGGTGGTGTCGTCTGCACAACAAAGGCATTTGGAACGCAATGACAGAGTGGAGACAAGTCGAGTGTAGATGCTGAAGAGGACAGGGCCCAGGATGGAACCCTGGGGAAAGCCCCTAGTGCAGGTTCTACAGTCACCCTGTGGTTCACTTGACTATCTCGCAGTCTTGTACATGTACATGAAGTCAACCTACGTGATCGTATACATGTAAGTATACATGTAAGTATACATGTAAGTATAGATGTAAGTATACATGTAAGTATACATGTAAGTATACATGTAAGTATACATGTAATGCAGCTGTAGTAATAATCTTATTAACTGTTTTGCTGGCTACCCAAGTATACCAAAATACTGACTCCACTTACACTCTTTATATAGGGCCCGGTCCCACATGCAGTGGCGGATCCGCTGGTGCGACAAGGTTTTTCGGGAGTGGTGTCGCACCTGGGCCCTTTTAAAGTTCAGAACACACAGATCTTTGCCACTGAAGGAGAATTTCACTCTAAAATTTAAACTTCACAACATGTAACAAACATTCTCCGATTTCAGTGATGAAGATGTTAAGCCACGTGTTCTCTACGAATATCAATGCAGATGGTGTTCATGCATCCAAAGTTTGAAAAAAGAGAACCAAAAAGCCACGCATTTACGCTATAATTATCCATTAACACCACCAGTTACTTTACAATCAGCTCATGCGATAGCATTGCACGACACTGACCAACGGTACTGACGTTCTGCACCTAACTGGCAATCAGCTCTAGCACGTCTTTGATGGTCATTCCAGCAGTCTTCCGGCTTGGAAGGTTCTTAGTTATAGAAATAACATAAGGAGAGGAAGGTGAGTGCAATCAAGATAAGCACGAGCTGAAAGTCTCAGCTGTGAAGGACGTTGGCGGATGTACATGTACATGTATGTCGTGGACGATACTGGCAAGAACATCAGACAAACTGGTCAAACCACAATTCAAGGGCGCATAGCAACATAAGGTGTGTGGCTCTAAAGATTGGAAAATCTATTGGAGAGGAAGCTAAGCGAACATGAATGATTCTATTTCAATACCTCATAACCTTCCAAGCTGGAAGACTGTTGGAATGCGCATACAAGACGTGCTGGATCTGATTGCCAGTTGGGTGTAGAACGTCAGTATCGTTGGTCAGTGTCGTGCAATGCTTAAGTTAAGGGCGAAACAAGACATTAGGCCCGACCTGCCATGCACTAACTATTTTAGAACGAGTTCATTATCCTCCTTGCATAGAGTTATTAAAAAATAAGTCTTGGAAATGGTTTACTTTTGACGTACTTGTGGTACTGAGAGGCGCATTCTAGTAATTTTTGCATTTGGTTCGGATTTGGCTGTTTCAAATTTGGCTGTTTTGCATTTGGCTGTTTCTCAACTGAACGGATCAAACGTACGTGTATACTATATTTCCCACCAAAACTGAAAACTGCACTTCAACGTAACTTTCACTACATGTAGTCTGCTGCTGTACCCCACTTACAACACTAGAAAGAAACTTCTTTGCCCTTTCCACAACCTCCAATGCGACCAATCAACCACCGGAACTACATTTTCCCTACCGCATACAACCATTGCACACAGCATGTACATGACACAGACCACTACGTGTTGAGCGAGAATGGATTGCGTGGGGTACGACAGTGTGAACATCCTGGAGGTAGATAGCTAGAGAGTTTCAGCCGTTAGTGATGACTTGCGCAATGCGCTAACCTAAAGTACGGCAAGCTCTAATGGGGTAGCTACGATGAAATCACACAATATGAAAATAAGAGCGAATGGATGGCACAGGGAAGCCTGTTTGGAACAAGACCAAAGTAGAATCAGCAAACCTGACACACTTACAGTGCAGTGTCTATATCTTTGCACGTACTAACCAATTTGAAAGAGGGAGAGGGAGAGATAGTAGGCCACCAGACCCTACAATGTAAAGCAGGTCAAACTATTAACTATGCATTTCCGTAACTACATGGTTGTGCATGCCATTTCAGCTGAATGAGCAACAATCTCTATCGAGAATACATCCAGGTTATGTTGATATCAATTTACTGATAATCCTGATATTCTACAGGCCAACGTGTCCTGCGCTGGGTAGTATACAGCAACGCTGAATCGCCCGAAATGCATGCATTGTGCTTAATCAGCACTTGGAAAGTTCCTCCACGAACATGGACGCTGGAGGTGTAGTCGGACCTTGGTATTTGCTTTCATGAACCATTTGCCGTGAGCAGGCTTTCACAGTGCGCGTTGTTAGCGATATTGTTCCAGCAGGAATATTTCTACATGTTCCGGTGATCACAGTGGGCGAGAATTGGTGTACGTTTGAACTGTACGCTGCGTGGAGATTGAAGGTGTTCTGAATTGGGGCAGGGTCAGAGCATTCTTCCCCGTTGATCAGAATGGAAAATGTGAAACAGGACCAGGCATTGCTAGCCTGAAGACCAAGCATTGTGGAGTATGTGACTCGGAGAGTTGTGTCGGTCCACGTCTTGTTGAATTTGGCATTCCATACAATCATGTTGGCTGCTTTCGTGGGATTGGTCTGCGTGAAAGTCTGCCAATTTACCATTCCGCACTGCACAGTATACAAAGAAAATAGTATTTTTAAGACCATCTCAGAACATAGTATACTTATACATGTATGCCTCCCTGTGCTTAGACAAAGCGATGCGGAGACAGGAGTATCATTGGGGCAATACTCTGGGGCGCTTGTTTAAAGTATGTGAATATGTTCACCACTTGAACTAAGTCTGTGCAGATGTACACGAAAACTGGTTTCGGAGTTTGGAAACCAGGTTGTGGTTTATCTGTGGCAGTAAACCTCTATTCAGTCGTTGCCTCATCAGAGGGGCATGGTGATGGGCCACGTGAATCTAACTGGTTGTCCTGCTGCTCATTTTGTGTGTGTGTGTGTGTGTGTGAGTGTGCGCGCGAGCGTGTGTGTGTGTGTGTGTGTGTGTGTGTGTGTGAGTAATTGTGCGCACGAGCGTGTGTTCATGCATAAAAAGAGAGTATGTGGGTGATTGGATACGTGCGGATGCATGTATGTGTGTGGTGGGTGTGAGAATGAGCGAATGAGTATTGTGGGTGTGCAGGTGTGTGTGTGTGTGCATGTTTGTGTGTGTGTGTGTGCACGCGCGCGCGTGTGTGTGTGTGTGTGTGTGTGTGTGTGTGTGTGTGTGTGTGTGTGCTTGCCAGTTAGTCCGGTTGGTGGGTACGCATATGCCGGATAGTGTTCGGTCTGTTGCCAACAGGCTCGGATGCTTGAAGGTGTATTGTTGTATCCGCCACCTTTGTTGGTTTCAGGGTTCATGTACTTTCTATTTGAAGTATACATACCTGTTAACCATGAACTGCTTCTGGCTAGATTAACTTTTGTGTAATAGATGGTGCTAGTGGAGCTTATGTCAGATCCACTCTGATTTAGCCACCCACTCTAGTAGCAAGTATTACCCTCACTGGGTGCAGGGGTAACTGCAGTTGGATCCCAGGACAGGTATCCTGATGCCGTCAGTGCTTTTTCTGTACCTTGTCCTCCCCCACTTACTGAGGTATGGTGAGCCCGTAAGTGGAATCATTTTGCTAGTCAATCCGTAGTTTGGGATTTCAGGAGGTGTCGGCCGTTGGGCGGTTCAATGGCCAATCGAGTCATCTTTCCAAGATTCCTTTTGAGTTCCTCTCTCCCCTCTCCCGGGGGAGACCCACGTGACCAATTTTGGCAGTGAGCAAGTACAGTACAGTACAGTGTGTATGTGTGTGTGTTTTTTTTTTTTTTTTTTTACTATGTGCACATAACCAGCTCGAAAAGAATAAGGAAAGACAATGGTACAGAGACCAGGACAAACGTGACAACTATTGAGCAGGCGCTGCACCGAGACGCAGGAGTGATGGTGGGGCATTGATGAGTCTGCCGACCTGAGGTCTCGGCGTCACGGCTAAAAACACGCACCAAAAACAATGAAAAAAAGAAGAAGATAGAGCTGTACAGGTAAGAAAGATGCAAAAACCCAAGGCTTAACACGAGCGATTTTGGAGGAGAAACTGTCTTAGCATCATACTATTCATAGGGAATCGACTGCCCAGAGCCAGTTTGTGCTGCGAAGATGGCGATAAACATTCCTTTTGAATGATTGCATTCTCTTGCTGTGGGGAGGCTGGGATAGGAGAGCGGCAGGGAGGGAATTCCAATCACTGATGCTGCAGTGTGGGAACGAGCGCTTCAGTGCCAGCGGGGCATATGCAGGCAGCTGGTGTTGGAGCTGGTGGTCATGGCCACTGACAGCACCGTGCTCGCTGCGAGTTCTGGTGTGTGTGTGTGTGTGTGTGTACATCGTAACACTCTATTCCAGAAATCTTTAGCAGATCATCACCTCTGGTCCGGCGAGAGTTTGTCCGCGCGCGCTCAGCTGCAAGGGATGCTGTATGCAGTGCTAAGGAGGACTGGATCCGTAAGACTGCGTCTGATGCCGAATCTAGGAAGTTTGGGTGTAAGGCTGTGTGGAACAGCATCCGGGATCTACAGACTGCCCGGCGCGGATTGATTCCCACTAAGTCGTGCCTGATCAAACAGACTGATGGCTCACCATACTCGTCCGTTGAGGCACAGCAGAGCCGCTGGTCTGAACATTTCGAAAAGCTGCTGAACCTTCCAAGCGGCTTTGTCCGATCTGAAATTGACTTGGTCCAGCAGCGCAACATCATGGAACACCTGGCCACCCCACCCACTGCTGAAGAGGCCCAGCGCTGCCTTCGCTATCTTACGAACGGGAAAGCTGCTGGAAGCTCCGGCATTCTACCGGAAATGGTCAAATACAACTGCGACCTATTCTATGCCAATCTGTTTAAGCTCATTACCGCGGTTTGGGAGGAGGGCGTAGTACCGCAAGATTGGGTGAATGCTGAGATAATACCGATACCCAAGAAAGGTGACCTCACTAGCTGCGACAACTGGCGTGGCATCGCACTCCTCGACGTCATTGGCAAGCTGTTCGGACGCCTGCTGCAAAACCGATTGCAGAAAGTCGCCGAAAGTGTGCTGCCTGAATCACAGTGTGGTTTCCCGAAAGGTCGCTCCTGCACGGACATGACGTTTGTTGTTCGCCAGGTTGTGGAGAAGTGTCACGAGCACCAATTCAAGGGATTCCTGGTGTTTGTCGATTTGAGGAAGGCATACGATTCTGTTCCGCGTGCTGCACTGTGGATTGTCCCGGAGCAACTGGTCAGCCTTCTGAAGTCTTTTCACGACAACATGACAGCCACGATCATCGTTAATGGTTCCCCCACTGAAGGCTTCCCAGTGTGCAACGGATTGCGCCAAGGGTGTACAATGGCACCAGTCCTTTTTAACTTGTTTGCTGGTGCAGTGATGGAACGTTGGTGCGCACGCGTCCAAGAGCGTGGAGTGTCTGGTTTTCCACTCCGGACCTGTGCCGATGGTCAGCTTTTCAAGAGATCTAAGCGTGGTAATGATATAGTCATCACAGATGGTGAGTTTGGTGATGATGCAGCCTTGTTTGCACCCAGCCACTCGGATGCTCAGCGTATGCGTGAGATATTTGCGGAGGTCAGTGGAGCATTCGGGCTGTCTCTCAACGTGGCAAAGACAGTGTTCATGGCTGTTGGGTATCAGATCAACGACAGTGACCGTACCCCGCTAAGCGTACAAGGGAACGCCATCCAGCATGTCAGCCAGTTCACATATCTCGGCTCAGTGGTAACACCAGACGGACGATGCCACACCGATGTGTCCAACCGCATAGCTGCTGCATCTAAGGCCTTTGGCAGCCTCTACTCGCCAGTTTTTCGGAACACTTCACTAACATCCAAGACGAAACAACACACGTACACATGCTGTGTGTTGTCGGTGCTGTTCTACGGGGCTGAGAACTGGACACTGTTGCGTGCCGACATACGTCGCCTTGAACAATTCCACAACCGCTGCGTTCGTGTCATTCTCGGCATCTCGCGTTCCAAACAGTGGGAGGACCACCTGTCATCTGCCTCGCTGCATAGAATGTGCGCTACAGAGCCAGTTGCTGACATGGTTGCCCGTCGACGGCTGCAGTGGCTTGGCCACATTGCCAGGATGGACGACCACCGGCTTCCAAAGGCAGTGTTGTTCTCGTGGCTCCATACTCCACGCCCTGCTCATGGCCCCAGGCGTCGATGGCGTGATGTGGTACGCGATGACCTCAAGGCGTTCGGTCTATACACCGGTTGGTACGACCTCGCAGCTGAACGTGGCGAGTGGATCCAGTCCATCTCGGATGCTATTGTTGCACGGCGCTTGCGCCTTGAAACGACAGGCAAGTCAGTGTGTTGTGCGATCTGTGAGCGACTCTTCGCCAGTGAAAGCGGACTTCGGCGGCACAAATGCAGGGAAGAGCGACTGAAGCCGATCCATGAACAGGCCGGTGCTGTGTTGTGCGAAACGTGCCATCGTTGGTTTGCTAGACGAGGTGGATTTGCTGTGCACAGCTGCTCTCCCAGTCTTGGTGATGCTCCAGTTCCAGAGATTGTTGCACCTCGCCCACCTGATTGCAGCCAATGTCATTACCACTGCCACACCTGTGACCGCTGTTTCCGGAGCAAAGCTGGGCACCGCCGGCACAACTGCAACTGCAACCGCAGAACATGCAGCTCTGGCTCCGAGCGCCGCACCATCCCATGCCCGACCTGCTCTCGGAAGTTCACACGTCTCCAGTACCTGGCTCAACACAAATGCAAGAAGTAACTCTGCCCTCCTTGCCTCTTTGAGGCACTGCATCACCTTTAGGTGGCAGTTTCAAGGTTTCAAGGTTCAAGGTGTGTGTGTGTAGGTGTGTGTGCGTGTGTGTGTATGTGTGTGTGTGTATGTGCGTCCACAATGTGATCAATGGGGTATGGACCTGCGGTTCTGCCGTGTCTGACTGGCGAAACGCAGAGATCGTCCTTATCCCCAAGAAAGGTGACTTACGGTCCTGCGATAACTGGCGTGGCATCAGCCTCCTGGATGTGGTCGGCAAGGTCCTTGCTCGTGTTCTTCAGGGTCGCCTGCAGGCGGTGGCAGAGGATGTTCTGCCGGATTCCCAGTGCGGATTCCGCAGGGGCGGTGGCTGCAGTGACATGGTATTCACCGCGAGACAACTGATGGAGAAGGCAGTGGAGCACGATTCTGAGCTGTATGTGCTTTTCGTCGATCTGCGCAAGGCCTATGATTCAATTCCGCGGTCTGCTTTGTGGCTTGTGCTCCGCAATCTGGGCATTCCTCCGAAGCTGCTTGGCCTTGTCCAGTCGCTCCATGAAGGCATGGAGGCGCGTGTTCGGCTCCCTAACGTCGTCACGGACAACATCAACGTCCGGAATGGCTTGCGTCAGGGCTGCACACTGGCGCCTACGCTCTTTAATCTGTATTTCTCTGCAGTGGTCTCTTCGTGGCGTCGCCAGTCTTCTGTTCCGGGTGTACGGGTCCGCTACCGTGTCGGCAGGAAGCTTGTTGGGGATCGGACCGCCAAGTCTCGACTGGTCTCCACTGACGTCACAGAGTCCCAGTTTGCTGATGATGCGGCTCTCTACACCACCTCTTTGAGCCACCTGGAGACGATGGCAAACGAGTTTGTGTCCTGTGCTTCGGGTTGGGGTCTAACTGTGAGCGTCCAGAAGACCAAGGCCATGGCGGTGAACTGCTCTGACCCGCCACCTTCCATTGATCTTCAGGATGGAGGAAGCGTGGAGGTTGTGGACAGCTTTACCTATCTTGGCAGTGTCCTAAGTGCAGACGGTGCTCTGGACAAGGGGCTCACCTCCCGTCTTGCCAAGGCCTCTCGTGCTTTTGGCGCTCTCCAAAAGCCAATCTTCGGGTGTAGCGGCCTATCCATTAAGTCTAAGCGTCTTGTCTACAAGGCCATTGTCCTCCCTACCCTCTTCTATGGAGCAGAGACTTGGCCCATGAAGGCCCAGCAGATGAATCGCCTGAATCTGTTTCATCGCTCATGCGTCCGTTCCATCTTGAGAGTCTCAAGGAGCGATCAGCACTCCCGTCATCTTAATACTGCTGATCTAGCCCAGAGAGCGCGTCTTCCTGAGGACATTGGCACTCTCCTGCGTGAGTATCGTCTGCGTTGGCTGGGTCATGCAGGGCCTGCTGGAGAGCCGGGTCAGCCGGGTCACGCGCCCGGCTGGGGAACTGCACGACCTGGCTGAACAGATAACACCGGGTCCAGTCTGACCCGGCTGAAAAATGTCTCAAACTGACAATGGATTCCTAAAATACCCGTATTTTACGACTCGCGGACCCCATCTGTTGCAAATCTAGTGCAACCGTACACACTACAGACCAGTGTATTTTACTACTCCCTGCTACAGACTACAGTCTACAAGCGACAGAAACTCGGCTAGGGTCAACTGGGGTCAACTGGTTCGAGCGCGATCTGGTCAGCGGCGAGCAGGAAGTCAGGACATCACGCAGGAAGTCGATGGGGCAGGTAGTCAAAAGCGTAACTTTGGCTATAGCTTTTGACACAGTTGCAAGTTTTCAGCCGACTGGTCATTTGGACGATGGAGCCCGCAGCGAAGAGAAAAAAAACTCACGCTTTCCAAGACTCTTGGAAGAAAGGTCAACCCTGGCTGGACCAAGGCAGTCTATCCATGTCATGCGCTTTGTGCAAGACGTATTTCCAAAGGAAGACGAGCGGCGGTAGATTTGGTTGCGATGCGTGGTTGAAAGGTAAGAACTCACTGCTTCAACTACGACAAGACTATGGCTGCATGGCATTCTGAGGTGACTCGGCGCACTACGACTGCAACGTCAACCTCGTCTGAACGGAGGGACCTGGCCCGCACACCCAGAGCAGCAGCGGCAGCAGCAGCAGCAGCAGCAGCAACAGTGCCACCAGCAACAGCAGCGCCAGCAGCAGCTGCAGCAGCAGCGCCAGCAGCGCTAGTCACTTAGCGCCAGCGCAAGCAGCAGCAGCAGCAGTTGCAACTCCACCAGTTCTCCAGTCTGCTGAAGCCTTTCAGCAGATGGTGCAGCAAATGCCAGTCGGCTTGGCCATGCAGGTGATTCAGTCGCAGCAAGCAGCCACTCCACAAGGTGCTGCAGCCCCCCCCCCCTCCCCAGTGCTCTATTATGTTACTGCTTTGCATTTTTCACATAATGTCGTTTACCTTCTACGTTTGCGGACTTTGATAGTTCGCCTTGTTCTCTAAAATTTCCGATTTCCGGTAATAAATTCGCCTTTCTGTTTTCCTGCGTTTTGAGCAGGCTTTTTGGTTGTTTTTCTGCAGGATGATCTGACCCGGCTCGACCCGGCTTGACCCGGCTGGCCTGCATCCGCCAGGTACACTCTGACCGGGATGAGTTGAATGTCTAGAGCAGGCCCTGGTCATGTTGCCCGTATGGACGCGGCCCGGATTCCTCAACAAGTGTTGTTTGGTGAGCTCGAAGCAACCAGACCACGGCATGGGCCAAAGAAGCGTTGGCGAGACACGATTGTCGGTGATCTGCGCTCGCTGGATATTCCGGAGTCCGAGTGGTATCTGCTCGCACAAAATCGCCCGGAATGGCGCAGGCGGGTCCATCAACATCGTCTTCCTCCCCCGGCACCGAAGGACTTTCATTGCGCATGCGGCAGAGCGTTTAGGAGAAGTGGCGATTTGAAGCGTCACATCAAGTACTGCCCAGCTCAGTAGCCTATCATCTCCACTGGAGATGGGGCGTCAAAGGTCAAAGGTCAAAGGTGTGTGTGTGAATTTGTGTATGTGTGTGTGTGCGTGTGTGTTTGTATAGACATAGTTGCATCTTCCGTCGCTCGGCAAAGGCAAAAAAAGCAGTGAAACAGCCGTTCACGTCCCGCCGGACTCGCAGGGCCTCATGCCGCGTCCCGAAGACAGCACTCCTTCAAGTCGCCCCGTTTGGGGACACGTAGCCAATCGTGGCAGTTGGCGAAGGAAGGAAGGAGGTCACCTCTACCTCGGAGTCCTCCGCGAGGCCTTGGAAGCCCGCGAGTGGAGCAAGTTACCACACGCAGACGACGACTTGGAACGACTCTGAGCATTGGCTCACAGAATATTCGCTCTCTGGACTGCCGACTTTCCAAAACGAATGAATGCGTGTGTGTGGGGGGAGGGGTGTGTGTGAGATTTAGAGATCGAGTGTGTGAGATCGAGTGTGTGAGCGCGTTTGTGTGGGCGTGCACGTATGTGTATGTGAGAAAAGGGAGAGAGTGTGGGTGTATGTGGGTGTAATGGTATGGGCATGTCTGGATTTGGCACTTAAGTCCCCATCTCTATTCTATATCATTCACACCGGAACTGTTGCTGCTGCATAGCCTCAAGTCTAAAGACTTGGCAACTTCACGCCTGCACCTGACTCGTACGCTATGATTGCCCTCAGAATTTCGCACCTTGTTCCCCCTTATGTTCAGGATGCCCGTTTTGGAACCATCAGTTGCCTGATCATCGTAGTAATACGTGAAACTCAGAATTGCGACACAGCTTCCAATCTCTCTCTTGCGTAGAATATTTGGTATATTTCGTGTAATTGTTTAGGAGTGAAACAGAGCAAAGGCCAGTGTCTTCATTTCCTACACTTGTGAAATTCTCAGTTGAGGTCAAACCTGACGACACTGCAGGTTCTGGCAGTCTAGGAGACTGGTGGATTATCTTGATGCGCTAGTGACATTCTTCACACTTCCGTGATGTTAGCTGGTGAATATGTGTTACATACTCGAAATTGACAAATAAGGCCGGTCTAGGCAGCTCGAGGTAGAGTGCTCAATGCACAAATGTACAGAGCAGTATACACACACACACACAACAGAGGCGAAAGGCTATGAAGCTGTAACCTAAATTTTAATTATGTTTCACGCATTTCAACGATCATCAAACAGCAGAATTTAGAGTAACGCTGCTATCTGATGAGCGCTGAAATGAGTGCAATTTAAAGCTACACCGCATCTGTCTCTGTCGTGTGTGTGTACTTCAGTAATTTGTTATAATTATTCTGCACACGTATACCACTCACCTAAAGTAATTGTCTATTGTTGGTCATCATCTCCTTTCTTTCAATCACATGATTCCATTGAAGAATGTGCCAGGAGCACAGGTTTCATTTCATTCCTAGTCAAGGTGAATTTGTCCCTTCTACAAGACTTAGAACTTACAGTCTCGTTCCTCTGTTCAAGCTGTGTAAGACGTTTATCAGTGGCTTTCAGAGAGCGATGCTGATGGGTGAACACGGACGACATCAGCTTAAGTTCATCCATGAATGTGTTAATCTGCCTGTCTCGGATCTTCAGTTTACTTTCCAGTTGCTGAATGTGAGTCTCAAGTCGCTCCATTCGTCGGCATACACCGGAATCTTTGGATGTTGCACACAAATCGACTGTACAGTAAAGGAAGAAAACAAGACACTACCATTGTTTGTTCTATGTACGTTTTTTCAGTAAATTACAGAATGCTGAATACAAAATTCGTCTTTCTCTATCATATTACAGCCCATGATCTCGATACTCACATTTTTTTAAATCTTCAAAGATTTAAAAGGGACACATAAGATAATAATGATATGAACGTACTGAATAATATGAGTTGCTCACTCAGTACAAACATCATAGGAAAAACTACAATCATCACGTTTTCGAGGCTATCTGACACGCATGGTTACTGGCAAATCAAATCAAATCAAAAAAGGAACACGCACATTGCGGGTGAAGACAAAATACGAATTACGTTTACCTTCACAGACGAATCCATCGCCTTCGTATCCCGGCTTGCACGTACATGTGTATGACCCTATGGTGTTGTTGCAGTACGCCTGTTCACTGCACCGTTCCTTCCTCTCCTGGCATTCATCGATATCTGAGGATACATATATGCAGAGGATACAAGCATTTTAATCACATTGAACGTTCTACGTTTTCTTCGACTGCGATTGGATGGCACGGATCTTTGAGGGCCATTAGCACGGCTCCAAAAAAAGTGAAAAGAAGTTATTCAACAAACGGCGAGGAGACAATAATTTGATAACCGCAATCAATAAAACAAGCTGAGCCGTTTTACATTGAATGAATAAAGTACACAAATGTCGGCTCAGCTCGTTTTGTTGATTGCGGTTAAGAAGTTATTGGATAGCTATTATAAACAGTGAGAGATTCATAAAAGTGAATTTCACACATTCGTGTAACAACTGGCTATGCAATTGTGTTGAAGCACGTCACCAGCTTAGGAAGTTTCGCTTGTGTCAGGCCACCACCATGCTGGGCATACCAAGGTGGCAGATGCAGGGCCTAGTGGTGATGATGAGTGGCAGGTCTCACAAACCTCTTTACCTGCTTCACTGCAGACTTGTTTATCTCCTTTCGCATAAATTCTGATGTGAACACACAACAAATTGCCGAATTCACAGCCCTACAGCAGTAACTCCCTCTGTGTACAGCTTAATGCCTGAGGGCAAACAGGATAATCACGACTCTTCTTCTAATTTTCCTTTCACGTCTTTGCCTATGAGCTGTGATCACTGAAGGGTCCCCTAACTCAAACACTCAAACACAGTCTCCTTGCTGCACATGTGTACGGCACTGGATATGGTCAGGAAATGTTCGGGCCCAGCTCATTAAAGTGAAAAGGAAAACAAGAGGCAAACAAACAACGAACGGAGTAGACACGCGGTGAGGTGCTGTAAGAAAGTGAATTCAACAGCGCACTCATTACTCCGACACTTAAGATGCATTTTCAAACGATGATCCAACTGATGATCATCACAGGAAAACCTTTTTTTGGAAATCTTTTGACCTACCTTGTCCTGTGTGTATGAGGAATGAGCGCGAAGTTGATTTTTACTCAAGGCTTTATAAAAATTAAAGTAAGTTAAAATACCAATTCCTCTCCTAGTCACGCACTACATAGTTCTTACCCTTGCATAGTACACCATTGCCGAAATAGCCTGGTCTGCAACCACACGCATAGGATCCATGTGTATTGAAACACTCCGCTACTTGGTCTGGCCCGCAACCATTCAACTCCGGGCTCTCGCACTCATTCACATCTGAAGTGGTAAAAAAAATTCACGGTTCGCGTCAGACTCGGCCAAAGGCCCAGTTTTCCGCATCCGCAGGAACGCCACCACCCTAAGCATCATGGAATTATTATAAAGAAAGAGGTAAAACGTCTAAATGTTTCGGAGACAGTAGCTATCACAAAACAACGAGGAGGACTAACTTTGTTGTAAGCTTTTCATATAATTTTGTGGACATGCATGAGTAAAGAGTAAAACGATGATTATAGAGCACACAGAAAAAAGAGAGAAAGAAAGAGAGGCTTTGCTGATACAAGTTCTTGTTACGACCAGTAGTGAATCTAGGTAACAAATGCATACTAGATTGGGATTTTGATATTATTTGTCAACAGCAAAACTAATGATGATCCAAAACCTGCAACGGTTAGCCAGTTAGTAGTTGAACGTCAGCACCGTCCGTCAGTGTCGTGCAATGTTATAGCATGAGTTGATTGTTTAGTAACTGGTGGTGTGAGCGGACATTATAGCGTAACTTGTAGTTCCTTGTTACTTTTTTTCTTTTCTGTAAATTGATCCTTGGCTCTCCATCCGAGTTCAAAACCTGCAGCGTTATCTATAAGTTTGGGTTTCCGTCATGATAATTTGCAAGTATCAATAAAACGTCTTTAAAACATGGATGATGTACAATTACTGAGATTTATACAATCATAGCACGTCATCCATTCAAATGGAATTATTATGTTAGTTGTGCTCAAGCCTTGATGACATTGTAGTGGCTTCATGCATAAAATGACTAATGCCACCAAATCATTCTTTGTAGCGTTTTGAACAACCATAATTATGCCATCAGACGACGGAATGGAAAATAGCATATTGGTACTTTAACCCCTTTCCCAACATTTCTAAGTTGCCTCTAGTATTCTGCCGTACACGAACTCGTCTTTCCACTCCAAACCGGATACTTTCAAATTTACCCTTGCTTATTTTCAACATACACACTCCATGTTGACTTTGCTGGGCGTGAGGGCCTTTTCCTCTCGAAATAGATTACAGCTGTACGAAGGAATCCTTTGGAAATGCTTGGCGTAAAGAGGATTAGAGTCTTTCCGCTGCACAGTCTTTGCACATCTCTTTTGTTCGTGTTGGGGTCGTAATCACTAAGGGTATAACGTGGGCGGCATTTTTCACCAGGATTTTCTATAATAATTTAAGACTGTTCACATTATCATATCCTTGTACAGTGACTAGAACTAGTTCTGACCACAATGCTGAAAGACCAGTAAACATAGAACTCAAAAATCCAGGTCTGAAATAAACTGGATTTTCTTTCTCCCTTTCCTTTTTCTTGTCACCCTCATGAATACATTCTTCGCTAAAATAATGTATCACCTAGTGGTAAAGGTTACCATCCTTGTGATGCTACTCCTCCCTTTGTTTCATTGGTTCTGGTTGCTTGTAGTTCATTTAAAGAGAATGCCCGTAAACTGGTTCATGAATTTCGGAGTCCTTATAGCTGAAGATTGGCTTGAGATTTGTAGTTTTTCTCCAAGAAGGTTCTCCATAAAAGTGCTATTGTGAAAGAGGCGGAAAAGAATTTTTTTAATTATTTACTCTTTTTACCAGGCGTGGGCCATCCCCTGATCATAGGTACCAAACATTTTACGTTTTGCATTCATTTTGTCTACAGTGTTAAACAACTACACGTATAACGTACGAAATGTGAAAAAGAAAAGAGCCTCACAGCATAATTACCTGTTTGGCATCGGTCGCCGACCAGTCCGCTTGCGCACTCGCACTGCGTTCTACCCAAGCGACTACTATACACACAATGGCCCGTGTCCTGGCACGGGAAATGTGTGACCTCTGAGTCAGCTGGACATGTTGTGTTGCCCACTGAACAAGTCCAAACATACATACATACACACGCGCGCGCACACAAGCACATACATGTACAACATACGATATAATAAACACATGCAGACACACACACACACACACATGCAGACACACACACACATACACACAAACACACACACAAACACGCCCACTAATTCAAGGTGAATTGCACGGAAGAATTGTGAACGATAATTGCGCTATAATGCGGCAGCTAGCGTACAAGCATACTAAGTAATATTAAGTATCCAGTTGTTGTGATTGCGTCATGTCGTTGAGTAATGGTTTGCACCAGAAAAAAAGCATGTCGAACCCCGAAATGTTTCAAAATCTGCTTTCTCTTAGATGGAAAAGAACGAATCATCAATTTGGTAATCGATCAGTTTTTTTGTGATTCCAGTATGCCGTTGAGAAACATGATTGTTACACTTGTAAAAAAATCCCTCAAACCCGGAAATGATCCAAGCATTTGTTTCCGGTTAGATTTTTAATCTAAAAGAAACTGGTTATGAAAATGGGTGACTGGCTCGAAATGTCAATATTTTTCCACATCACTAATAAAGCAAGAGTGAATAGCGACTGAATAGAGCGGTTGTCAGTTGACAAACCCCCTGTTGTTTGAAATGCAGTTTCGTGATGTCCACCACTTTCTGAGTAAGAGAAACAGTCCTACATAATTGCGACTAATTCTTTGTGCCATCTTCAATAGGTCCGTCAAATACAGTAGTAGTAGGTTTTTCATTTTGACCCGACGAGACCATACGACGCTTGCAAATCACAGCACGAACAGTTCACCAACCACACTCCACGAAAGCAAGTAGTAGTCCTCCTGACAAGTCTTGTTTCGTTCCATAGAGATAATAACGGGGAACTCATCAGAGGAGAAGCAGTTGTTGAATGAAGGGGTTTAGCTGAATAATGCTATTTTATAGAAACGATATTGGCGCACTGACGTGTAAACACTCAACTAACTCACATATGTGACATATCAACACAAAAGGAATAGTGCAGAATGGAGGTGTTCTGAACCCTACAAGACACAACTATCACAAGTGCTAAATCATTCACAATGAGAAGGAGAGGTACACAGGAATAGGTTGCGCTAGTTTACACGTCACAAATGGTACTGAGGTAGTGACAAAGATAGGTGAAAAGTAGACGCCAAGTGAAATCCAACAAATCATCACGAACGTCTAACGTCACATCTGAAGATTGCTAGCGGCACAAGACAAATACTTCACAAACCTCGATAATTGAAATTCAGTCAGCGGTATAGTGAAAGGAAGGCTGCTAGCGCAACCTATTCCTGTGTACCTCTCCTTCTCATTGTGAATGATTTAGCACTTGTCATAGTTGTGTCTGATAGGGTTCAGAACACCTCCAACCTGCACTAATCCTTTTGTGTTGATATGTCACATATGTGAGTTAGTTGAGTGTTTACACCTCAGTGCGCCAATATCGTTTCTATAAAATAGCATTATTCAGCTAAACCCCTTCATTCAACAACTGCTTCTCCTCTGATGAGTTCCCCGTTATTATCTCTATGGAACGAAACAAGACTTGTCAGGAGTACTACTACTATGTCTTGCTTTCGTGGAGTGTCGTTGGTGAACTGTCTGTGCTGTGATCTGCAAGCGTCGTATGGTCTCGTCGGGTCAAAATGAAAAACCTACTACTATAATTGCGACTGTAATCTGTCAGGCAAGGTAAGAAACTCCAACTGTCACTTACTTTTGGTTGTATTGTCACGTGATGGCCTATGTTTGATGTAAGTTGTCTTTCTCGCTACTTAGGTCTTGTAATATGTGTCACCGAGGCTGCAGGAAGCTGTTCGGACATCCCGTGGTTCTGGAGGCTGGTGCATCGTCTGCTGCACTAGCTGTGTCGGAGGCTCAAGTTCCAGTCTAGATTCATAGATTTCATTGATACGTTTTTTGAGGAAGTTTACCTATTTATGCTGTTGCCTCTTTTGTGCTCCGTGTGCGGCTGGTTGGGTTCTTTTCATTTCCTTTGGGTTCTATTCATTTGCTTTGAGTTTTTTCATTTCCTTTTACAAGTAGTTCTTTTCATTTTCTTTAAGTTATTTTCATTTGCCGTGAGTTATTTACATTAATTGTTTTGGGTTCTAGTTGCATTTCTATTATTGATAAAGATGGTATTTTTGCCCATACAAGAGACTGTGACTTACTTATGCATGATTTCAATTCCCTCGCCAAGTTCTTGTCAAATCCCAGGAGAATTCCAATGACAAAAGTGCTGAATTCCTTGACTTTATGCTCGTCCAAACCGGCTTGCTTCACCTGCATGCTACGTGCCAAGTGGTGCGCCGCATGGCTTGTGGCACCGGCCAACACGAGCCAATCCTCCAAGCATGATGGTTGATGTCCTGGAGAATACACCATTGATAGAACAGTGAAGAAGATTGACGTAATTCAACCTCTACCACTTACTCCCTCTCCCTCTGTCTATCTCTCTCTCTCCCCCACTCTGTCTCTCCTCTCTCTCTCTCTCTCTCTCTCTCTCTCTCTCTCTCTCTCTCTCTCTCTCTCTCTCTCTCTCTCTCTCTCTCTCTCTCTATATCTATCTATCTATCTTTACTCTCTCTCCCTCCTCCCTCTCCCTCTCTCTCTCTCTCTCTCCCTCGCTCTCTCTCTCCCTCGCTCTCTCTCTCTCTCTCTCTCTATCTCTCTATCTATCATCTCTCTCACTCTCTCTCTCTCAATATTGGTGTGTCTTTCCCTTTCTCTCTCTCTCTCTCTCTCTCTCTCTCTATCTCTCTCTCTCTCTCTCTCTCTCTCTCTCTGTGTGTCTGTGTATGTATCTCTCTCTTTCTCCCTCTCTCTCTCAGACTCTCTCGTTCTTTCTTTCGCCGACTTCACCACAGACGCACTTTCTCTCCCCCTCTATTTGGTCATTTCTTCTTTAATTTGGTCGCACAGTCCAGGTGAAGGAGTAGATAATGTGTTACAGTAACACGGGTACTACAGAACTGTACTACATGATTGTACTACAGTACAATCATGTAGCTGTTACCACAATATGTTTTTTATTGATTTTTTTATTACAAAGACCACTTAAAAGCCAAACATGAGATGCAGCTAGGGGAAGCACGCACAACCTGAATCGTGGCAGTGGTAGTGAGGTTTAGGGAGCTCGAGCTCCGCCGACCCAGGGTCTCGGCTTCATGGCCACCTAGACGCACCAACGTGAGTTGATCCCTGGAATAGCACATGCATCCGTAATGGGCTGGCGTTGTGACTGTAAACTGATACAACTCTAGCACCCTGTACCTGTACCTGGAGCAGTCGTAGTGGCGGGTGGGCTATTAGTCGTCTGACTTGTGGCCTGAGAAAGATCGATGCACTGGTCAGCAAATAGCAATGTCAGCAGGCCAGCCATTAGATATCCATGATGCAATGCCATTACTCACGCTGGGCGATACATGTATCGCCACACTTGTATTATTGTTATCAGGCTATTCGCGTTGAAAGCAACAAGCAACTGATCTTGGCCAGCTTTTGCTTATGCCAACTGGAAGTAAGGATAAGGAACGAGCAGGGTCATTGAGGTGTTTCTACGCATACCAAATAGCCACACTTAGGCAGACGCCATCTCGAGCAAGTATTCCGTCTGCAGCTAGAACTGCCTCCAGTGTAGATGGACAAACAACGGGTCTAGTTCAAGATAATAGATTTCCGAATGCCTTCACTAGCATACCGCTAGCCTATGCCTAGGCCATGGCACTACAACTTTACAAGTACAAAACTTAGTACTACATGACGTATTGTACAGACAACTAACTTCGCTGCAGCTGTGATCAGTGAGTACGAGTATTGTTCATGTCGCAGTGCAGTTTAGTTCGTGTCGTTCCTTCAACAGCTACTCATACTCACAGGTTCAGTACTACTACTACATAATCATTGTGCATTTTCAAACCTACAGAAATAGCATCATGACTGTTTGCGGCCCAGCGCTGCCAGTGGTAGTGAATCACCCACGCGCTTGACACACATGCATCATCGCACTGAACGGGGCTTCTGTCAGGTCGGCTAGATCAGGTCACTTGCCACGGCTTCACAAGGCAAAGCAAGACTAAATCAAAATACTAAAAATAACAGCGAACTTACATGTACTATGTACCCGTCTCGAGTAATACTAATACTATAATTATAATTATTATATAACCCTTTGCGGTGCATCAGTCATTAACGACTGATATTGTGTACGTACTGTAAAACTGTTGTAACTCGTAACTGTCGTAACTCCATCGATTTTAGTCCTGTTGCAAATATCGAAATATGTAGATCAAAGAGGAAGCTCCAAGCTTTCCAATGGTGTAATCGCTTTTGCGACAGGAGAAACGATGATATAGATATGGTGCTCGAAAGTTGGATCGCGGCACTAAATAATTGTTCAAACGTCTCAAAATCATTTTTTGCCTCGTGCTTCGGGGATTTCCCGTGGATCACGTGGTGTGCAGCCAGCTGATGACGTGTGGGTGTCATGACGTCGAAACTACTGATTGAGATGCAAAAAAATCCAGAGCTGTGCAAGAAACGACAGCGAAATGGCATTGGGATGAAATTTAGAAGTATTTCTTTCAACACGAGGCCCGACCTATGGCGATTCCCTGCGCTCTGGAGCAGGGTTTGTGGCACCCACGGAGTTGAGCGTGGCCTCATTCTCTTGGCAGCGGAAAGAGCGTTTCAAAGAGCCCTAGACTGTCAAAATCAAGCAAACAGAACGTAAGTTATGGTGGAAATGGTGGAGTGAACTGCAATTGCGCATTGTCACGCGTTCAGTGGCACCTATAAATAGCGAACTTAAAAAAAGTCACGACCACCGTTGGGGCCGTCCTCTTGAAACTCATCAAGTGGTATTTTCCAGCAGGTTCCCTTTGGCCAAGATCTTCAACAAGATAAGCGACTGTTGCCTCCAAATGTCTCGTTAATCATCAATGGACACAACCAAGCCAAGTAGTTAGTTACATGATTGTACATTCAACTGCTCAAGAAAAGCAACTGCAACTGCCGTGACAAGGTAAACTGTCAGCTGCGTTGAGCATGTCAGACCGATTGTGTCGTTTACGAAGCAGCTGAGGGCGGCGCAAACGGCCCCAACTATTACGTTCGGTCTACTGAAACGCCCTTCCATGCTTCGTCATGCTAACCAAAATACATCAATGCGGCACCACAAACACCGTAACTCCACCGAGCTTTCAAGCATCTACGTTTGGTCTCTCCAAAACCAGGGT
The DNA here is from genome assembly GCF_964019385.1 of Sycon ciliatum. Lineage (NCBI taxonomy): Eukaryota > Metazoa > Porifera > Calcarea > Leucosolenida > Sycettidae > Sycon > Sycon ciliatum. The sequence continues at coordinate 27,989,106 of NC_088651.1, read as the reverse complement.
CAAGAGTACAACCAGTCATGGAACATCAAGCGCAGAGCCAAGTCTGCAGCCCAACAACTAAGCGCTGGAAGTGTAACCTCTGCTTAGCAGAGAAGCTAGAAATCATCACGGCCGACAAAACAAGTGTTTTAAAAGGTGGCAGACTACCCAAAAATTCGCTGAAAAATCGAATCTGTAAATTCATATCGAGTGCTACGTCAGTTGAAAGAGCATGAATAGCTGCAAATTCTCTGAAAATTGTGTCCCGATCTGACCAGCCGTTCAAGAGTTATGGCCGAAAATGTGCCCTTGCAAGGAAAGATTTTTTTGTTGCACGCTGTCATTTGCTGGCAACACTGCATTTGAATGTGAGCAGACCGTGTGCAACTTGTCGTATCATTGAAACACGCGACAGTGTGCAGAATTTTGTTCCAAGTCCCAAAAAGTCCAAAAATCACGTTAAAAAACTACGTATTGGGCTGCACGGCGGCAGGACTTTTGCCAGCACCATCGTGACGTTGCAGGTATGTGGCATGATTATTGTAGTTGACGTTGATTTAGTGGCTTTGGCAAGTTTGAGTCGCGTCAAGAAGTCAGGTAGGATTCAGTACTACTAGGCAGTAGTGAAACGTGAGTGGTAGTCTTTGCCGGTTTCTGAGGGTATCCTGGATTTGGTGTGCAGCGCTGTGGAAATGCCTTGCTGTGGACGTCCCAGCACTGGATGTTGTATCAAAGGTACGACCTCGTAGCACGTGCTAAACCTAGAACAATTCAAAAATTGACTTGGGTCTGTGTGAGTCTGTGAGAGAACGCCCACTCGTTCCGTTGTGACAGATTCCAGGGCCTCGTTGAGGGGCCCTACCCCATCACCCATGGCTGCTTCTGGACTTGTTTTAGGTTTGGGTCCCGCGCACGGACAGAATGAGCACGAATATGTGAAAAAATTGTAAATGCATTTGTTTGGCTCCTGGGTGGCTCGCACACCGTGGCACTATGCCGGAAATTTGAGTTTTTCCGGCCTGGAAAGCCTGTCAGTGAGGGGCAAGAACTTGTAAATCATGTCCTGAGGGCCAGCATAGTGGCAGGAGTGTGTGGTCAAAATTTCACTCTAATCCATTGAGAAACACAAAAGTTACGGTCAATTGAATGCCATATGAAATTTATGGGTAGGCTGCCCCCCTTAAGAGATACCGCGTTCAAAAATATCCTCAACCTTGGTTCCGTCCTAGATCGTATATACATGCATTCATTGTTTCGTCTCATCATTATGGAGCAGCTTATGCGAAGGCTAGCCAAGCTTGCTTGGCGATGCCAACGCGCAAAAGCCTATAATAAATAAATAATAAGATACCAATAAATAAGATAAATTGTGCACTCATAACAACAGCAAAAATGAAGAAAGTCAAGTTCCATAACGTTTTCTTGTGACTGTCATCAGTGGAACGCCGTCACATAAAAATGTAATAACTAAAACACACACTTATATACATGTAGCTAATATGGTTTCAGGTAGAAATACAGCAGCTAACAAGTACAAAAAAGCGAAGTTTGCACCTTTGCAATGTGTGAATATAGTGTATGTGAGAAAGGTAGTGGCAGATGAATGTGATACTGTGTGAATGAATGTAATGGTGCGTGTGTATTATTTGAAGAGTGTGAGTGATACAACGTTTTCTTTCTGTTTACATAGCACAGGGTCACGAGTACGAATATACACAGCTTCCAACACCTGCAGTTGCTTGAAGAAACGTGCGCAACGAATAACACTAAACCAGGAATCGTCAAACATCTTACGACATTCTGGACTGGACACCAAATGCTTGTACACTGCAGACGTCGCTTTTTTGTACTTGTTAGCTGCTGTATTTCTACCTGAAACCATATTAGCTACATGTATATAAGTGTGTGTTTTAGTTATTACATTTAATGTGACGGCGTTCCACTGATGACAGTCACAAGAAAACGTTATGGAACTTGACTTTCTTCATTTTTGCTGTTGTTATGAGTGCACAATTTATCTTATTTATTGCCATTTTACGACTATTGTCTCCTCGTCGATTGTTTAATAAGATACCGCGTATCCATCCACCTTCCACACACTCTTCAAACGGTCTCTGGGCTACACCAAACACTAAAAGAAGAAGGAGACAATCATTCAAATTGTAGGGCAAGGCACATCTTCATAAATGCTACTGTATGACACAATCAATACTTTTCAAAACTAATCACACAGTTGCCAAGACTCAAAGTGCGCGAAGTTGAGAATAATTATGTACAGCAGGTATGCACATACCCATATCAGCCTTTGTTGTCACAACGAGCGGTGATGGAAACACTTTGCCAGAAGAATCACCTTCTAGACAACAATGAAACTGTAGCCAACAATATTGACGTAAAAAAGGAGCTCTTTAACCAATTTGGCTGCAACAGCTGAAACTGTCTACTTTGGTATATTCGACATAATTATAGTGTGGCAGGGAATGTTATTCTAACACTGCTGCAAGTTGCAAAAAAATAGATGCGTTATGTGCGATTTGATCACAACACCTAGCTCAGAATGATATAACCGTACCAATGTACACAAAGTATAAAGCCAGAAAATCGCGATCACAAAATATATATTGTACAGTGAAAAACAAGAAGAGAATCTCAAACCAAAATAGGAGCACAGTGAAACTACAGAGTAAAGTCTTTTTTGCTGACTGCGCTCTGCATGCACTCAGTCTGCATCCTTGAACTCTCCACACACTGTAGGCATGCTTTGAGTTACTTGGATACACATTCACTGGACACGGTGTTCATACATGGGTGAAAGGTTGCCACATGTACACGCACATACAGAATGCAGGAAGCAGTTTTCGATAGGCCTTATGCACATTGTACAGATGCACGAAATCCCGTATAATCTTGTAGAATCCCGTAGACCCGGTTGGGTGTTGAATGTGCAGGACCCTATTGTGTTTACTGCTATTTCCACTATGAAATGGGCCATGAAGGCATTTCATACGAAATCTTTTTCCGGCAGAGATCTAGCTAGTCGTTAGTTCAATCCCAAAGTGAAGAAGGCTTGAAAAGTGATCGTTTGCCATGAATTGTGAGGCTAAATGGGTCAAACGCGCATGTATAGCACACAATGAACACCCAACCGGGTATGTACACACCTACGGCCATAGTACAGAACTTCGTACCTCTGTACAATGTGCATAAGGACTATTGCTCCTGTATTATCATATCCTTTCACACTGTGTGTATAATATGACGGGTACACACTGTGTGTATGATACGACGGGTACACACTGTGTGTATGATACGACGGGTACACACTTTGTGTATGATACGACGGGTACACACTGTGTGTATGATACGACGTGTACACACTTTGTGTATGATACGACGGGTACACACTTCCTCCTCAGGCAGTACACACATGTTGGCTGCCAAAAGGTTGGTCTGGTGATAGCCTGACCAAGCAGCCTGACCAAGCAGACCGGTTCGGTCGGGCCTGACATGCAGCTCATACTAACTCTTCCCTTGACTGCTTATTGTCGTCATTGGTTAGTGCTGTGCTCATGTCCAATCCACAGCCACTGTCCGCACCAAGCGATTGCTGGGATGATGTGCTGCGATCATCTGAGCTGTCACCTTCACTGGAAGTCGGTGAGGACGGGTCGGAATCTAACTGCCGGGGTAGGCTGCGAGATTTATCCGGCAGCGGATGGTCGGAGGATAACTTCTTCTGTGACAGGCTCAGAGCACTGAGTAGAGAGGTCGGCAGCTGTTGGCACATGGTCTTTTGCTGTGTGAACGAAGCAGGGAAGCAAAACATACGAAATGAATGAATATGCCGCAACATGCATAACAATAATTCACCAGGCAGACCAACAGAGACTAATATCTTCCTCTCGACTCCGAGCTCCCCGTGCACGAGCACACATCTGAGTTTTTGTCCACGAAACTCAGAGTTGCGAGAACGCTTTCGGTCTCTGTTGTTGTTTTGCCTTGTGTAGTACGCTCTGCCCTTTTTAGGGTATTGAGCACTATTTTGCAGCACGGACCTCAGACATTATTATTATTATTATTAAATTGTTGATACATTAGAGAGGTTAAGATGCACTTTGCTTCTGACGTGATGCGAAAGTTCAGCTCACGATATTTGGCTCGCGCATCGAAAAACAGCACCAGTGACCTGCAGCTCACGTCCAAATTTGGAGTTTTACGTCAAATTTGATGTGAACTTGCGCGTCATGTCGGAAATAACGTGCATCTTAACCTCTCTACTTTGTCTAACGAAAATTCACTCTCAGAGCCGACACAGCATTTTGCTCTCATTGTACAAGGTGGTCAATGCAGTACTTTCTAGGATGGTGATTGCGGCGGAGGCGGCGGCAGAGCCAGCAGCGGCAATGGAGCACGAGGAGACTACAGAGATTTTCTACTTATTCCTCAGCCCAACAAATCATGAGGAAGCCGTTGCAGAGGACAATGAGGGGGCCTGCATATAATTGCGGGATTGGTGATAGGGTAAGAAGTGCCCAGCTAACAGGTGTCTCGGCATCACACCATGTCACAGGCATCATGAAAAGGATGAAAAAAAGATGGACAGCTTCATCTCACAGAACATCGGGCAATTGCTAGAGTGGTAGTCAGTGCAATTGTCAGTACACTCCTTGGCAGTGCAATCAATGACTTACCTGCTCCGGCGACAGAAGATGCAAAAATGCCGTGAGTGCTTTGGCGCAATCTCTTTCGTTCTAGAATGTTCAGATCACGTCAACAACACAACAAAGCAGAACTCAGTATGAGGCCATGTGGCCAAACATGTGGTTGTTTCATGCAAAGGAACACAACGCCCGGCTCAACACAAACACCGAGGAAGATAACAAGACTGCAAGGAGGGCAACAAAACACTAACAAAACACAGAAGTTGAGGGTTGACAGAACAAACAACCTCAAGAGAATGTTCCTACTAGCCCTGTATGTTTAGCCTCAATACTTAGTATGGTGACTGTAGAAAGAAGGCGTCACGAGTGTGTGATTTCTGGTAGCCTAATCGATAGGGCACTGTCCAGGAACCACAGGGGTGCTGGGTTTTGAATCCTATTCGTAGATCCTTCTTTTGAAACAGTCATAACGACAACACAAAACGAAGACCGCTACAAGGCAAGACGAACACCATGACAACACAGGATGGTGGCTATGACAACACAAGATGGTGACTATGACAACACAACATGGGTGACCACGTTAATACGGCAGTTTCAGTTGAACAGTTTGAAGACCTATTAATGGGTTTGACCTTGCCTAGCATTCATGGAGAGTATTTGAGTGTGGTATGGATGTATTGAGTGATATCTACTTACTGCGAGTCTTTGCATTCTTTTAAAAAACCAATTATTTGGTACTAAATGTGGAAAGGTGATGTAAACCCACCTCATTGGGATAGCCCCCACCCCCCCCCCCCCCCCAATTCATGCAAGGCGCTGCTTTGGCAACACTCCTGACGTTTGCATGTACAGCCATTTTTTTTTTGATACCATGCATTACTCTGATCACAACTCTGCCGTGCGTACCTGCTCGATCTTTTTATCACACTGGGCCTTGGTTACATCCAGTGTCTTCTGTAAATTGCTTTTCTTCACTTGAGCCTGAAGAGAGTTGAACGAGACAGCATTCAAACAGCAGTTCAGTGCATATGGATTAGAGTCCACAACACAGAGTTTACTCACAAATTGTTATTCCTGGGCTCAGATATTCCACCCAGTACCCTCTGACTCCTGCTATGCAATGTCCTCACAGCACTCTACAAGCGGTCTCTGGGCTACACCAATCACTTGAAATCGTCACCAGACTATTCAGGCAAGGCCCATCTTCAGGGCTCATTTATTCATTGCAACTAAAATTAGACAATTCAAGAACCAATTCACTTGTCCACTTTTCAAAGTAGTCCACGGTACGTGCAGTGGAGATACTCCTTCCCTCCAAATTGACATACCTCATCTAGCTGGTCACGAAGAGGCCCCACCTCGCGGACAGCCCTGGTAGTTGAAAGCAAAGAGAGATAAAACACGGCCGCAGCAAAGATATTAGTTTTCACATCTACAAATGTGGATCGAAAGGCAGAAAACTCTGGCCATGCCGTTGTGATTTACACCGATTGTGATATTTTAGGACACTAAGTTGGTCTGCCTGTGCAGTTTCTCAGCATAATGGATCGAATGTGATTATGTCTGCCTGCAAATACACACAGTTCTACTTTACCCAAAATGCACCACAGCATAATGTAAAATATATTTAGGACTTTGTCTGATGATCGATTGGTGTGAAACTCTGAGTTGAAACACACTGCTCTAACTTCTGTACCAGAAAGCTTTGCTAACCGCTGTTATCCATGGTGTGAGCAGTGGAAACCGCCTCCTGTACAGCATGCTGTGTTTGGCAGGATGCTATTCCATCATCCCTTTGAGTTTAATCTTGAGTTACGACGAATCCAAACTAGCTCTCTCGAAACCCTCTTCACTTTGTGCATCGAGCCCTTTTCAGCCTCTTTTTGCCAAACTTCAATCCTTCGTGAATTTAATCTTGCTTCATGCAACTGACCTGTCCAGCTTTTCTTGAGCTTGTTCGAGTTGGTCGGTGAGATCCCAGCATTTCTCGACCATGGTTAGATAGTGCTGACACAGTGGTTCGTTGGCCTTGCTGGCCCAGTCCAGTGGAGTGAGACCGTCCACATCCGACTGACAGATATCCATTTCATTCTCCACCAACAGACGCAAGCAGTCGATATGGCCCTGCTGTGCAGCTACATGGGCTGGCGTTACATCCACATCATCAGAATACTCTGAAGAATACAAACAGCACAAGATGCAACCATGGCAGCCGTGTCAGGCACGGTACGACCAGTTAGACTATGGTCGTATTGCTTTTCGTCCAGGATTGTCTGCTCAGAGCGCCTGTAGAGTGCTAAAAAATCCGATTTTCCCCCTGGGACCCCCTCGTATCCCGGTTGCATCACTCCCCACTGCCCTGTGACGCTCCTGCACTGCATTTGTTTGGTGTTAGTATCCTTCACTTTGAATTGCGTATCTAACATGGGGCGTGCGACAGCAGTAGTAGTATTAAAAGTTTGCATACGCTGACAAGGGAAAAACGCCTACAACAGCTTGCCCATCTTACATAATTATTACTGTTCTATCAACTCTCCCTGGTCCTCACCATTCAAATCCTTGCCACTTTTCTTTGCCAAGTCCAGCAGGTACCCCAAGCATTGTGTCTGACCATGATAGGCAGCGTGATGCAGTAGCGTATGTCCATGGTCATCGATCTCTAGATCGCTGTTACCACACTGAAGTAAATACTCCAAACAATCCAAGTGACCATTCTACAGCAGAAAGGACAAACACAGACAAATGTGTGTGACACACTAGCGACAGAGCATAGACAGGGCATATCACAGAAACAGAAGAGTGATAGAGTTGTGGCATGGCTCTTCACTCTATTGACTGATACCTCCCACAGGATACACACACTTTATTGACTGATACCTCCCACAGGATACACACACTCTATTGACTGATACCTCCCACAGGATACACACACTCTATTGACTGATACCTCCCACAGGATACACACACTCTATTGACTGATACCTCCCACAGGATACACACACTCTATTGACTGATACCTCCCACAGGATAACTCTATTGACTGATACCTCCCACAGGATATTAATTCTGAGGTGCAGCAGAACTGTGCAAGTAGAGATGTGGCGACATCAGCGGGTCATTGGGGCACTAACCGCTTAACTCAAGGAACATGATGCACATGCAGCTACTATCGCATTAGCCAGTATCACAGACCAACAACTATGGAGTGGCCGGCAATGGAATATTCCATTCACTGCTTCCTTGAGGTGAACTCCCACTTAATCCAGACTCACCGAAAAGGACAGCCCTGCTTTGCGGGTTATGCCCCTATTGAAATGCAGAGCAATGATCATATCACATAAATGTTTTTTCACAGCTCAGAACTTCGCTCCGAATTCATACCTCAGAACTTGTATCCGCAAACCACCACGTGTAATGTGTGCAACATAATCCAATCCTCCCATCCTTAACCTTACCCAGTCAACTGGTAATCCATAGCCTAGCTAGAGAAGGTGCACTATTCGTCAAGATGGCGTCAGAGCGTAATCCCACAAGGCCACCTAGAATTAATTCGTTGTTTCAGGTCACTTCACCCATCCGTACCAGGGTCGGTCGGCCGGATGTATTTTTCAATTTTTTATTTTTTTATTTTGGTTACTGCAATGTGCATACATATACATGTGCAATTGTGCATATCGAATAGCTTTTTCCATCAAGCCAGTCGATCAAATCTGACTGCAGACAATCCATCCCTGGCAAACGAGTCTGACGAGCAGCTCTCAGAGTCACCTTGAAAATTTCGGTTAATGAGCAACGCGGTGGCGGAGCTGATGCTGTTTCAGGATCGATTGCGGATCGGACATAATAATAGAAGACAATATGGTCACCAAGTGCTGCATCGGATATCCTGTAATTTGGCTGCTTCTGAGGTCGATGTCTGGACTGCTATTATTAGAATCATCTGTGTACATAGTCTAGTGATGAACATTTGCATGCACAATAAAGAAACATTTTGCGGTCGGGTGAAAAAGACGGTCGGCCGGGTGACCCGAAACAACGAATTAATTCTGGGTGGCCTAATAGCAGATCATGTCCACTCATTGTTCTGAATGTAGAGTCAGAAACTGTTCGTTCTGCTGTGCTGGTCCTCTGATAAAGATTGCACAATGAAAAGAAGAGAGTATCTTCTGACTCTCTGCGGATGGAATTTAAAGTACACTGTTTGAGCTGTACTCACTTGCAGTGCTAGCATGGCTGGTGTCCGATCGGCAATGTCCACCAGGGTTGTGGCGTCCTGAGGCGTGCTGGAATGCGATAGCAGAGTGCCCATCAGAAACTTAAGGCAGTCTAGTTGACCCGCTTCAGCTGCACGGTGGATCACAGTTGCTTTCTGGTCTTCATCCCGTGACAGAGCGGTAAACTCAATGCCTGGAACTTTCACTTGTAAGAGATGTTGCTGCATGGGCAGAACAAGATTCCAAACTCCAGCTGTCCGCCGCATGCATTGAAAATAATTTGCTACACTGCTGAACATAATGTAAAGTCTGGTGTGTTCACATGGCAAGACTGCCGCACACATAGCAGCACCCTGCCCAGTTATCCCTTCCCCTTACACTGCTGAACAGAATGGAAATATCTTGTGTGTTTGCATAGGAAGACTGTCGCACATATATATTAGCACCATGTAGTGTTGGCACCCTTATTCTTTCATTTCTTTATTATGCACACTGACTTACCAAGGCGACAATGTTCCCAGTTGCAGCTGCATCCATTGCTCTGCTCACATTCATATTCTTCATTGCTACCTGCAGTGCACAAATATCGGCAAAAGGAATATTTCTCTTTTGTCTTATGATCGATTGAGCTCATGAAGCACAGAGTTAAGAAACAGCAGCTGCTCAAACTCAGAGTTACAAAACAGCAGCTGCTCGTTATTCTGTCTGTGTATTGTTGTTAGATATTCTGTTTTTGGGTGGACGGCAGCAAACTTCCGTGGAGAGCTATTTTTATCAGTTGCCCTCTTTTTAGGCTACTGTTTTTTCAGATTATGTTGAAAAACAGCTCCTGGTGGTTTCAGCAACAACAGAAACACATCTCTTCAGAATCTCCAGGAGACTTCGCCCATAGATAATAATTCCCGAAAAAAAACACTTCGCGACTTTTTTAACTGAGAGTTTGATGGGAGTCACGATTTAATATTTCCAGATGAAACTCTGCAATTACAAACACCCGCCACTTAGCTAACTGTCAAGAGAATAATATGTGACATACTCATGGTACATGATATCAGGATATCCAACAGATAGTAGGATATTTAAAACAGGATATCATATCCATGTACACACACTGCATACACGTGAACAGGGAGAGATACATAAGGACAGATTGAGTACACCAGTTGCAAAAGAGCTTCCCCTGTTCACTCAACCTCAAATTTTCTAGTACTTTTAAACTTCCATGCATATGATCAGAACCACTCTGAACAGCTGTGTTAGGAGAATCTCTCGTTTTTTACTTTTATAATAACGGTTACTGTGCACAGTTAGTAATAGGGCATACAGTACATACAGTACTGCCAGGCACCGAAGACCTGGAGGGGGGGGGGGGGGCAGAGTCGTAGTATAGGCCATTGCTATCTATTTTGTCCTGTAGTTGGTGCACAGTCGAGTCACCGTGTATGCATTGGTATGCTGCGTTTGATGAAATCCTAGCCTGTTCGTTGTTTGGCTCTGCGTTCCTCGGTGGCCAACAGTACTGTAGTGTCAGTAAATGTAACAATTCCAGACTAACGCTTGACTAACGCAGGTGCCAACCTTACCTTCTTCGCCTCCCTTCTGCTGGCCGTCGTGACTTCGGGTTTCTTGGGTTGATATGCACCGAACACCACCGCCTTCTCTTTCTTACTATTGTCTGTCATAGTACGGAGGGTTTCAGCCTCTGCAAGACCGCCACCATTCATGTCCGTATCCAGAGTTTCACCGACATCACGCTTGAGAATGCCAACCGGTGTGGCGTTGGGGGCATCGAACTGTCCGCTGTTTGATGGCGAGATGCCGTTCAGGTTGGCAGGAGGTTCTAATGTTCGACTGCTACCAGCGGCAGGGGCAGAGGCAGTCCCAGTTTGATTAGGTACCGGGTCTCTGCGTACTGCAATGGCTGGCGTATAGCGAGAGCGTGTGCGAGGTGATGATCCAGCACCTGCACTGCGACGAAGCCCGTTGGCAATGCGCTCCTCTCGCGGTGGGGGCGATCGTCGGCGGCTGATACTACTGCCGCCTCCTCCACCTCCGCCGAATCCGCGAGAGAAATATCGGTTCGGTGCCGCGTGTGCATGAGCGTGCGGGTTGTTACGCACTCTCGGTCCGTCCAATTCCAGCAGTACATTCTCCGGTTGTCGACTGCCATAGGACGTAGGTAGTGATCGCCTTAGAGCTCCTTGCGGGACACCTGCATGAACGAGATGACGGGTGCAGTTTTGGTTAATTGGTTTAAAAAATTAATTGGGACCATCAAACGGAATGTGAATTAATTTTTTGGGAATCTCACACCGGCCAACATCCAGTGACTCAACTACT
>NC_088651.1:27930409-27972909 GCF_964019385.1 Sycon ciliatum | reverse complement strand
AAGCCATCTCAATCTTGTTAGAACGCGTCGCAGTAAGAACAACTACGCAAGCGTGCCACATTTTCCACAACCGTCAGCCGTTTGTTCTTGTCTAGAACTTACAAAGCCTCGTAAAAATAGACAGTGGGGGCCCCTTTCTGCACGAATGTATTCGTGCATTTCCTTGTAAAATTAAGCCGTCCTCCACTCATAGTCATAGTCATACGCCACAACTCAGAACAAGAGAGGCTTCATAATACTCGTACACATTAAAATCACAAAATTCTGCAAAGAAATCACCATGCTGATTTGCTGCCCGTACGTTTCCCTGCACAAGTAACTTTCAAACACGCTCACGCAGACCGACAGGTATCCGTATCAGCCTTTCTGACACTACTGCTACAGGTACGCTTGTGTTATTATCCGTACAATATGCCGAGACATGGAAGCGTCGGGAATTCCCCGCTTTGACTCTTTCACCTTACTTATACAGTACGATCATGTAGTTGGACCGCCCAATACCAGAACTCCAATCTCCTGTGTACAAGTAAATAAATGTCGCACCTCACTGTTTCATGAAATCTTCTGATCTCAAGACCCGACCCGGTGCTAATCATTATGCTTCTACTCATGTGTCAGTCGGGGCGCTAAATAGTTTGTCGGTGGCAATTTGAGGTGCTGCTGGGCAGTTGTCATTCGTGATGTGTTGCATACACTACAGATGCAAACGTATTGCCAACTGCAAACAATAGGTCTGCATGAATGATTTCAACACGGAACATATTTCACAGGATGCAACTCTGATAATTGATTGGTTGTCGGGCAACTAGGACGTCGGGCTTTGGATACCTGCTTCTAACTTGAGAGGATATGTAACGAGTTGAACATTGCCAACTAGGTTTACCTAACTGGCGTACAAATGAAATCAGTCAGCACAATAAGTATACAACTACACTGATATAATTATCAATGGGTACCCAGCCAATTGTGGCAAGGTTTTTGACAAAGGAAACGCTCCTTTCTAGAGTGAGAGAGAGGAAGAGCTTTTGATCGAGAGAGATATAAACAAAGAGAGAAGACGATGAGAGAGGGAAAGAATGAGAGGTAGGTCGAGAGAGACAGGCAGAGAGAGAAAAGAAGGAGAACGCGAGGGAGAGTGAGACTCAGAGAGAGAGTGAGTGTGTGAGAGAGAGAGAGGAAGAGAGAGAGAGAGAGAGAGAGAGAGAGAGAGAGAGAGAGAGAGAGAGAGAGAGAGAGAGAGAGAGAGAGAGAGAGAGAGAGAGTGAGTGAGCGAGTGAGTGAGAGAGAGAGAGATTCAGAGAGATTCAGAGACAAAGAGAGAGACACAGAGAGATATAGGGAGAGAGAGAGAGAGAGAAAGAGAGAGAGAGAGAGAGAGAGAGAGAGAAAGAGAGAGAGAGAAAGAGATACCATGGGAAAGAGGTATAGAAGGAGGGAAGTTAAGAGGGATTTGCGCGTAGCCGTGCAGTTGCTGCCAAACAAGGTCCGCTGGATCAATAAGGTGCTACGCTTCAAATTGGTATAATATTTGTCACCCTGAGGAAAGGTGGAGCGTGTAGGCGAGATAGAGGGAGGAAAGGGTGAGAGTGACTGCGCCTACAAACTCATTATGACAGGTTAAAGGCATGGTGGCGGGAGGTAAAGGCCGGCCTATTCTATGACGTGCATTGTAACAGTGGACAGTGACGTCAAACCAATCTAGGGCATCATCTTCATAGAAACTAAGATGATGGCCCTTCGGCGGTGATGGGGGGAAGGGACGTTGCTAGTAACGTTCCTTCGGCGGTGATGGGGGAAAGGGACGTTGCTCGTAACGTTGGAATTCGCGCCTCCTGCCTACTGAAGTTTTTATTGAGCAGGTCGTGGTGCTTTCTTTCAGGTTTGGCCAGTGGCAGGTTTGACGTGTTTCTGGTGCGCTCCAAACGACACTCCTGAGTCAGTCAAATGTCAAGTCAGACAGCGAAACAGCGAGCTCCAGCGTTCCATCCTGCATGGCACATGATTTATGTAACGTAGTTCTCCACATTCTTGTGACGTGATCTTCAGTTGAGTTTGCCACATGCTTGTGACATGATCTTCAGTTGAGTTTGCCACATGCTTGTGACATGATCTTCAGTTGAGTTTGCCACATGCTTGTGACAATGATCTTCAGTTGAGTTTGCCACATGCTTGTGACATGATCTTCAGTTGAGTTTGCCACATGCTTGTGACATGATCTTCAGTTGAGTTTCTCTTATACATTCTAATTATACAGATAGTATTTTCCTTCATCAAAAGAATTCTTGTTTATTTTGCCCGTAGAAGAGGCTTTTGAGTTTCTACAAAACAAAACAAAAACCAAAAAGCTCCCGTGTTCCCAGCAGTCATCTACTTCCTCTTTCAGGAACAGCACGCTGTTTCTCTACTTTGATAGTACATGTACAAATGTACTTCGAAGTATACATAACTCTTGGTCATGTGGCTAGTCCTAGAACCCCATCAGCAGTGCACGAGCGTTTCTATGTAGGGTAACGAAAAACATAATTTTCAGTTTTCAAAGAGTAAAGGAGTAAAATACATGTTCACCCGTCGTACGCGTTACCATCTACTATCCAGTATCAAACAGTAAGAGGACAGAAAAGTGTCCTCTTATTGTTTGAACTAGCTCTGCCTGTCGGCATTGAGCACTCTCTTGGACAGCCTGCAACCTCTCTGTTTTACTATCCAGTATTTTATTTTCCACACCTGTGTGCTATTTTCTTCCCATCATACCCTTGTTTCTCATCATGGTGTGTTGCTTTTGCCCGTAAAAGAGGCTGTTGTCTGCTCAGGTGAATTGACCATGACTAATGACTAATTTCTTTCATCACACGTTGTATATTTTGAAAGAGGCTTCTGTTCACTACAGCTACATGTGCATGCATGCAGTGTTCTATTATTCAAACATATCCGCCGGATGAGTACGCGTGGCCCAGGCACCATGGGTACCCACGAATACAAACCAGCATATGAACCAGCATACAGTTCTATGGAGAAACGTAAAGTAGAGAACTCTAGGAATGCGGTGCCGCGCTCCCGCTAATAATCTCCTAGGGAGACATGACAATGACTCTAGAGATACGGCCGTCATACGTATCTTGCAGCTACTGTTCGTTTACGATCTGTAGCACAACGTTCGGGGTACCATAAAGAAACGACAACCGATGGAGATGTAGCTACAAATGTCATGTAGACGCGGCAGCAACCAGCCCGAGATCCGGCAGGTCAGTGTTGCCAGGACAGGAGCACTATGCGACTTCACAAGAGCAGTCGGGACCAGGCTATAGCCAGGAGCGCAACAGTGCTCCTAGCTCTTGTTTTCAACTCGTAGCACCGCCTTACTTTACAAATGCATGCGGCAAAAGAGAATTAGATGATTGTGCAGTTCTAAGACACCCAGAAACATGGTCAGTAGTCGATGACGCTACCCGCACCTTTACAGGACAAACATTATACCCGGGATTCATGCCCTTTTTTCGTTTTCACTGATTTCTAAGGAAGCACTCTTCAATATCGTGTATTCGCCACAGTTTTCTCAAAGACCAAGGGGAAACTCAGTGAGTTTGTCAACCTACACTGCAATGCCTGGTGGCCAACTGCAGTTAGCACTCTTGGAACATTGATAAGGATTTTAGACGTCTGAAGTCCGTCATATCGCATACTAGTACACGCATGAAGACAAACTCACCTTTGAGAACGTCTTTCGTCCACTAATACTGCTAAGGTAGCGCGCTGGCAGGCTAGCGCTACCATCCATATTGCTTCGTCTTGAGGCAGTGTCGTCGTCGTCACAAGCAGCACCTCCTATCTGGCCACAGTCCAGCAGGGATTCGTACTGGTTAAGAACCTCGTTGGTGCCGTATATCAAGTCGTCTTCCAGAGTGCTACAGGAGTCGACATGCGACTCGTCCAACTCGTGCACTTGTAGTTCGCTGAATGGAACGCAGCGACGCACCGCATCGTCCCAAGATATAAGCACCTCACGACCCACGCTGGACATGAAGCCACAACATAAATATTCCAGCAATTAAACGTCAGTTGGGAAGCCCTGGTGGTGAGCTTAACCCCAAGGATGAATTTATTCTTCTGTCCCCTCTCACTTCGGAACTCAATCAGGACAATTGTGCCCTGTGCGCGAGGTTTTCATGTCAAAATCAATGACTATCGGAAGTTGTTCAGTGAGGTTTAAACACGGTTCGTTTCGTTTTCCTTTTATTGGCTTTGCCTGCATTGCTGGCTTATCCTCACGCCCTGGGATAACAGATGATGAATTGCTGGTGGCCTTTATTTGATTGAATCATCTGTTTTTGAACTTCAACAGCTTGCTGTTCGCAGTTTACGGTTCTGCAAAGTACACTACTTCCAGAGGTCTCTCTCACACACTGTGGAGCAAGAGAATTAACCACGTCAAATATTCACATACAGTGCAGCATCTTCAGGCCAGTGTTGTGGGCGTACATGGACAATGCACGCTAGAGGTTCTTGTACATAATCATTGTATGCTGGGGTGTTTGCATGAGACTTAATGCATGTTCATTCCATCCAATGACGTTTTCTGTGCAGACTTTTGCCCACGTCGCTAGAACCCTCAAGGGTTGTGTTCTCCTGTCTCCCTCACCAAATCTCCCTCATTATGTGAGGGGTTGTCTCATTGAGCTAGTAATGTCAACCCATTAGTGCCATTGCATAACTATGATGTTTGTATTTGAAATCAAGGCCAGTCTAGACAGCCAGTACCAGTGCTCGGAGCAGCAGAAAGATACTCCGAACGCAAAGAAAAAATATCATGCCTATGGTAATTGCATTCTTTCATAAGACTAAGAGGCTTTCAAGGCAGTGCCTCTCAGAACCAGGCGATAGAAACTTATTCATGCACAGATGTGCAATTCATTTAAACCCAAATGTATATGCACCGCGGTCGTCAAGGTTACATGTACATACTATTACATACGTCGGTTCACTGGAGTTTTCATCGTACTCCGTATATGGAGGTGGTGCGTCTTGAGTACTTTCGGAATCGTTTTCACGTTCTCTGAGCTGATCTGTCTCCACCGGCTGCTTGTCGACTTTTTTGGAACGCTTCTTTTTCGTGTCTGATGAATTTCTCTCCCGCAATTGCTTCTTGGATGCTGCTTTGGGTGTTTCGGGATCAAAGGCTTCATCTTCGAGAATCTTTGGTCTCCGTTTCACGGACAGGCCCTGGAAATAGGAAAAACAATGACATCGTCAGAATACTGATCTCTCTGTTGGAATTCAATTCCCTATTTCTCTAACTGTAGAATTTTTTCACAAACTGCTCCATTTCGCGACTATTCAAATATTACTGAATTCGCTTATTCAAATATTACTGAATTCGCTTATTCAAATATTACTGAATTCGCTTATTCAAATATTACTGAATTCGCTTATTCAAATATTACTGAATTCGCTTATTCAAATATTACTGAATTCGCTTATTCAAATATTACTGAATTCGCTTATTCAAATATTACTGAATTCGCTTATTCAAATATTACTGAATTCGCTTATTCAAATATTACTGAATTCGCTTATTCAAATATTACTGAATTCGCTTATTCAAATATTACTGAATTCGCTTATTCAAATATTACTGAATTCGCTTATTCAAATATTACTGAATTCGCTTATTCAAATATTACTGAATTCGCTTATTCAAATATTACTGAATTCGCTACTACTATTTTTTGAGATTGAAAACTACTACTGTAATAATATTCGGCTGTAAACTCAAGATGGACAATTCAGTTTGCTTGCTCCTAGCCATCCACCATGGTGTTGAAGATAGTATCAATATACTAGGTCCATGCACGGTGACGTAGGAGATATCAATAGAGTAGGTCCATCCACCGTGGTGTACATGATATGAGCTGCGGTAAGTCTGCCATCCACCGTGTCTTGTAATCATCTTGCTTTTGTGCTGCTTGGCATCATATGGTGCATGGCAGTTGTAGTGAGCTAGAAGGATCACTTAGCAGATTTACAAAGAGGCTGCAGGATCTCAGTACCACAGTCTGTATGTAACCACTACTCTAGTACTCGCCTCCCATTTCTTTATGAAACTGAGTCCGTGTATTTATCCTTGTGGATAGTGGTGTGTTGCGGATACGAAAAACAAAGTCTGACTCGAGATGTGGGAATGAGATTTATACAATTATACTTTAAGGCAGTATATCTCAGATGTGATCAGTGACTAGTCAGTGTGAAGGAGAGGTTACCCGCACAGTGGTGGTCACTTCAGCTGTGAAGTTTGAGAATTGCCCAAGCACACATTGCTGGACGTCTTCCTACCAAGGGCGCGGACCAGTCACCAGCACCTTCTTGAAACACAATATGGAGGAATTGGTTCATAAGGTAGCCGCTGACCAGCTGCTCCGTTTGTGCCAAGAATGGCTATCTTTTGATGAGAACACTTTGTAGCTGCAAAACATTATCCATGGAGTAGGCACATCGGTAGATATGTACGGTTCTGGACATATAAATTCGACCTCATGGGAAACGTTGCTTCGGGTTCGAGTGCAATGAATGGGGCGAGTTGTACAAGGCCGCATTTTATTCCTGGGGTTGAAGTTAAAATACTCTGATCAGGAGTTTACATTTTCGAAGGTGAAGGGATACTAAAACGGTGTGAATCGGTTGTATCATGCGAATGAACTAATCACACCCACGAAGTGTTGATACGCTGCCAGACTAGAAACTTAGCTGCGCACAACACAGCAAGAGAGGAGGTGTAAAGCATATCCAGACTCACTTCTGAGACCCAGCCAGAGTGATAGCAACCTCACGCCATGAAGTCGCAGAAAAACCCTTGCTACAGATAGGGACCAGAAAAGGTGTTGTGGCTGAAGCCATAGCCACTCCCATATGGGCCCAGCATTTCTTATCGGGGAAACTTTCTAGTCAAGGTTTCACCGCGTGGCGGGGATTTAATCCCTCACAGACGGCTAAGCAGGATAGTCGCTGGTCATGCAGTGGGACTCTCGTTTCTCGCGAGATGTGCAAACTGCAAGTCAATCAAGTGTATTTCCACGCCAGCTGTAGATAACTCCTGTGCTAGCCAGACAAGTCAACTTATGCTACATTTCCATGTCTGTTTCAGCTATCGGCTGCTGATACGTGTATGTGTAGCTTCCAGTGTTTAGCAATAGGCTGCTTTTTCAAGTGGCATCAAACTACATTACGCATCATTCGTTTGTAAGTAGCAAGCCGCGCTGCCACAGTTCACGTTTACAATCGTATTTCAGG
Source organism: Sycon ciliatum (assembly GCF_964019385.1). Classification (NCBI taxonomy): domain Eukaryota; kingdom Metazoa; phylum Porifera; class Calcarea; order Leucosolenida; family Sycettidae; genus Sycon; species Sycon ciliatum. The sequence continues at coordinate 27,965,628 of NC_088651.1, read as the reverse complement.
AAAGGGTAGCTAGTCTCATCACCCGGGATGGCCGTGTTTATGCAGGTGGCCTAGCAAGGCAATCGGATGTATGACAGGTGGCAAGGGAATGTATCCCACTGCAGCTCTCCAGTTCTACTTGAAATTCGATGCTCGCTTCCAGCGTAACTCAGTTGCTGGTGTGTAGTCGTGCAACGGAGCATTGATATGTCGTGGGGAAGCGTATTCCCCCTTTCAATGTGACACGTGAGATTTCTATTTTGTCTCAACCGATCGATTAAGGAGAGGTCAAAGCTGGGGGGGGGGGGTAACACGATTATTATCGTTACTGCATACTACATCTCATACAGTGTGCATGCACATACACTGTACATAAGACACCCTGCCCTGAAGCGGGAGACGACATGACCGTCGATGCCCGTGCACCACGCAGTGTGCCCTAGGCGGTCCATGCGATAATGTTGCGTGCAACAGTCGATACTGAATCACACTCGGAAAGAGGTCTATTCATTGACAACGGGGAGCTGTTGGAGGAGGAAGTGGAAATGAATTTATTAATCTATCGGTCACATTTTCTTAAACTCAGGAATCGCCATTTCAACTTTTTGCCGATAGATTTTATTTTATATGTATATGTAGTGTGGTGTAGCCAGATTGGCACACGGTTCACATGGACTATATTCTCGCAAGCAGCACCAATCATTCTAGCGATACCCTCAGCACAGGGCACTGCACAGGAACGGTGCACAACAACATGCAGCTACATCATTGCATTCTCAGATGAGTACATTTTGGAACCGGCAAAGCACTCGATGCACATCGTGCAGCACGTTTTCAAACGAGAACGAGAAATAAAAGAGGGCCAGTTGGGATTCGTCGTAACTTATTGCATTTACATTTACACCTTGCGAAAGAATAATGAATATCGTCCCATTGTCCAACATTGTCCTACTTCACGTTAGGACTGGGCAAGTGATCACCTTGGATACTGTCATAGTGGTGTCTGGATAGAGGCCGTCGCTGACACACACACACACACGCACACGCACACACTCTCTCTCTCTCACCACGTTTATTATTATGTATATAATGCAGTCAATTATTCAGCGCGAACGGCGCACTGTCATCATCACGGTCGTATAATAATTATGATCTATTGATTCTCATGCACTATGGCTGGGTGTACGTGACGTGGCGTGCCTATCGTTTATAGCCACACCTTAAGCCTAGTGTAGTCTCTCCCCTCAGACATTCAATGCCAACTTAGGGCTACAGCAGGTGCATTGGTATCGCTGCTCTGGATTTTTGTTGTGGCTCTGCAGTATGTATTTTGCCCAGTGATTGATGATATTTCACTGTATGATGCAGACCCTGTGTGGAATATCAGAGAACAAAGACCTTTTTTCGTTCCGCTCCCTGTCTAGTATTTTCACAGTATACAACGTACACGTGTGCGCGGCTTACCTTGATGGAAAATGTTCTCCTCTTCATCGTTGCTTCACTCGCGGTTATCCCGGATCGACGAGCTACAGCTTTTCCGTGAAAACCTCAGACCTGTTTTCAAGTGGCTGCCTCTCAAAGAAAGAGGAAACTGCAATGCTCTACACGTACACGATACAACACGACTACTACTCAAGTCGAGTTCACCACGGTATGAAGAAAACCAGGACCTTCTGGAGAGCAGTGGCCACCCGAGACCCTCAAGTAGACCTACAAGTTCGCATTGTGTAGCATTGTGTAGCAAGGATGTCGCCTAGGCGTGCATTCTTGCTTGGAATGTGAGCTGGCGACCTGATCGGCTCTCCAGTGAGACAGCCACTAGCCACACTGGTGAGCCTATCGCCCAGGGAGCAACCTTCTCTGTCCCCATTTTCCATTCATCGCTACCAAGCTAGGGTTGATCAAGGAGGAGGTAGGCGTGTGGTATTTTATCATGTCACAGACGCCTCAGCCCAGAGCGGCATTAGTGACAGCCTCGTGTTCCCATTTGCACTGCTGTACTGCAAAGTGCCAGAGGTGCAAGAGTCTACATGCTGTGACGTCACTCTACAAGAGTTCACGGCCACACATCTTGTCCCTGGCTAGTGATGAAGTGATGAAGTTGTACTTCAGGCACGAAGCGTTAAGGTACGTTGCTTGCGTGACAGGCTTCTACTCAGCGGAGGCCTCATCCGCTTGTAGCTATGTTCCAATGTGGAGTTCGATGATGCCTGAGCGAGGCCACTCATGCATAGAAAGGCAGCTTCATAACCAGGCATGCCTGCATGTGTGCTGCCTGAATGTTGTGCTCGCATTGAAGGAGGAGGGGGGGGGCGACCATTGGTCAATGAGGCACGTCGCTGACAAATCAGCTCTTCGGCAGGCGCTCAGCTCGCTTGTCACTCTACACAACAGCAAGTGTCTGATATCCATGCCAGGAAGCAGCTAGCCACAAATTCGATTGACATACAAAACGCTTGGCGCTTGCTCTGAGGTATATACAGATCTGCTTTTGTCTGCAGTATCCCATAAGGTTCTCAAACAAACCATGATACTCCGTAAATAACTACGTAGGCTTTATCCAATTATTCCTATGAATGTCCAAAGTGACATTTGTGTCAAACTCGAATCAACGACCTAACAATGTCCTTCCAGCCCATGTGCATCGTGGGGGTATTCAGCAGGGTTCTCACCAAAGCGACACAGCGGGGCGCTGCAACCTCCTTCACTTTTTGACCCCCCCCCCCCCCCGTTCAAAATGAACGCGCAACTCTTCAGTTCAGAGTGTGAGCATTGTATGAGACGTTTCGTTATAAATGTACATGTATGAACAACACAGACTAACTCTGAACACCAGATTCGTGTCGGGTTGCAGTGACCGGTGAATTAATACATGGAATGGAAGTTGGTCAGTTTCTTACTGGTGTCGTTGAAAGATTAAGTACCGGCCGAAATGGCGACAGAATATGGTAGAATCACAACAATTCGGGCGCGATGATCCCCCCCCCCCTTCACTTCTGTATTGCCTATAATCCTGTTCAGCATGTGTGCATGCTTTGATAGCAGCTAGGTCTGTGGAGTGTCTCGTGTCTCCAACTACATGTGCATGGACATGTACAGTTGCGCTCACTGAAACCCGACCCAACGTGCAAAGCTGGCGCCCTGGACCAGTTCCGATTCCATCACTGTAATTGTACATGTGTACGTCCAGCCGCATTCGTGCCACTTCCAGGGCGTCAAGGGCCGTGTAAGTTGAGGGCGCCAAATATGCACTCCGGGTCGGATTTCATTGAGCGCAACTGTACATGTGTATGAATGCCTTTCCTAATTCTTCTATTTTGTTCTGTGCTTTTCATCTAAACTACATGTATAAGGTGGCCCTTTCTCTGAGTGAGGTTCTCGTTCTTCGGGTTGTCTCTTTGCTTCGGTCTTCAAGTCGATTTCAGTGGCCTATGTTACCTTGGCTCTCCATCCGAGTTCATTTTTAATAGATCTACATCATGAATGCCCCCTTCCATGTAATTTTATTTTTTTCATTGATGATTCGATGTAATGCTCATTTCGAGAATTGGGGTTTGGATTAACAATTGTCTTTTCACTCACAAAGCGACTGTTCAGTACATGGGGTAGTGGTCTACCAGAGCAATCACACTCACGATCACACTTCAACTACCACGAGGAAAAACAAAGACCACGATGGCAGGTTCAACAGAGTTGTGCAGAACAAGAGCAAATGCACGAAAATATTTGTGAGTGAAAAATACGTTTTTTGCACTCTTTCGCTACGCTCAGCCGTGAAAAAACAAAACTTTTCCTTATGATTTTTGCTTTTATTGATTTGGAATTGCCTTCTGGGTTGCTTTTCTTTGCATCTTCTTGATGCTTACAACTTGTAACTTCGTGTTCTTTCAGACACAGAAATGCATGTTTTCCCCTTCAGTTCACGCTGCTTCTGTCTCCCACGTCTGGTATTTGGGATCAGGTCTCAGTGAAGGAGTGTTCTCTATATCGTAGAGTCACGTATTAAAGCCTGTCTCATATAGAAGCCTGATTTTCAAGATACATGTACGCTGTTGGCACATAAGCCTGTTTTAGTGTTGACATACATGGAAATACCTGTCTTGTATAGAAGCGTGTCTCATATACATGTAGAAGCCTGCAAAATGTCCCCAAAAAAGGCCATATAAGCCGCGGCTTTAATACACGACTTTACGGTATTTCAAGTTCAAACTAACACCTAATCCATGCCTGACATACTTGCAGATTTACGACTCATCACTATCATTAAACAAATTCTTTTATTTATGGATTCCCCAAAGGCCGAGGTCTAAGTCGAGGGGGGCTCCATTCATGGCTTACTGGGAATATACTGAAGTATCTGTAAAATTATTACAAATATTACACAGCAATGAATCAAACAAGTCTCATTCCGCTGTAACTACGAGTTTCGTGTCAAAACACATCATCAGACAGCATATGACCAAGACTAACAATCACTAGAATACATATACGGAGAAGGGGAGAAGGGGGCAAAGGTGATAGAGGTACATTTCAATAGCGCGAGGAAAAGGGATGACAAAATCAGCGTGATTATAAGAGGAACAAGATGTTGAGAGTATAATAGCCAGGGTAGAGAAACAGCGCGATTTTCTGGCAACACATCAGTACAGATTTGTGCTGCATTGTTACACATCACATTGTGACCTAGGGTGGTAATAAAAGGTGATGGGGATTGCGTTGTGGGAATCACTCACGCTAGGCAAGGGGGTGACTACCACACCCGCCAAGGCATCGGAAAACCGGCGACAGAAGCCAAGACCCGCCAAAGCGCGTGAGCCATGACCCTGGGGAGTGCTCACCATTCCCGCGCCCCGCGGAACCCAGCCCCGACCGCCACCTCCCTAGTCCCGACATAAATAGATTGAGAAGAGGAAGGGTTATAACAAATGCGTACTGTAGAAATCAGCCATAACATTCGTTACTATGTTATAGAAACTCTGGAAGGAATGAAACCAGCGGGTTCGAAGTGGGTGTTGGCAAAGATGGTACGGAGGCGAGACACAAAACAATGACTATTTGGGGTGGTTCTAATGTCAGTGGGGAGAGAATTCCAGGTGGCAGCGGTAACAAAGAGGAAAGTGGCACGCGAGTAGTTGTTCGTCCTGGCAGGCGGGACAAGTTGGAGAGGGCGCCGAGCGCTGGTGGAGAGACGATCGCCCTGCTCCATAAGGGCAGTGGTCTGGTGGTGGACCAGGTGATGGAGCTCCCGGAGGCACTGGATGTGTCGCCTCCATGCCAGACTGGGCCATTGGAGGTGCGGGAACAGAGATGCCTTCGGTTCAGTAGCGGAAGGAAACACACTGTACTCTCTCAAGACGACTCGTGCCAATCTGGCTTGCAGACGCTCAAGGACCGCCGATTGGGATGCGGACAGTTGGAACTGCCACAGCAGCGAGGCGTATTAAATGGTAGGTCGGACATAGCCAGTATAAAGCCGGTTTGTAACTTCCGGCGTTAGCGGCTCGACATGTGAGCAAGTACATGTAGTACCACGCGTTTGCTACATTCGGTTGTGATTGTTTCGATGTGGCACTGGAAGTTGACGTGGCTATCAATTTGCACGCCGAGATGGCGGTGCGTGTCGACGGTGCGCACTTCTTTCTGGTTCATTCGCAGGGGCCCGATATTTTGAGGGTCCGGTCCCTTGGTACGAGGGGAGGACGTCATTTGGAAAGACTTGTTGTTGTTGTTGTTGTGTTTATTTTAGTTCGCAAACCAAACGGGCAGATCTGCCCAATGAAAAGGTGGCGAATGCAGATAGAAAGCAGTAATAAATGAAATTGGGGACTGATGTAATTAGGGTAGAGGTGGAGAAAAACTAAGCCAGCTGATCATCAAACAGGACGTTTGGTACTCTAGGTACTAAGGCCAGTAAGTGTGTGCGGGATCATGCTGGCGCGGAACTGGCGGAGCGTGGAGATGGCACGTATATCGCCGGGTAATGTGTTCCACAGCTGGGTGCCCCGGAACGCGAGGCAACCCTTGCCGAACCTGGTGGAAACTGGCGGTTGGCGCAGACCCATGGTGGAGTGCAACCTAGTTGGGCCAGCTGACGAAGGAACTAGGAGGGCTTGCAGTTCAGAACTTGCGTGCTCATTCCGAGACCTCCAGACCAGAACGATGAACTTCTGCCTGAATATCTCGGATACTCTGTAGATGTCCAATTGCAGCAGGAGGGTACGCGCGGAGGTGTGATGCGAGAGTCCGAAAACCGCCCTTGCCGCCCGATTCTGCATGACTTGTAGCCGATCCAATTGGTTGGCAGTAAGAAGCGGGGAAAACGCATTGGATCCGTACATCAGGTCAGACATGATGATCGCTTTAAAGTAGAGAACTCGGCTCTGATGAGTCAAGCAGCGACGCAACCTCCATAGTGCTCCGATCCTCTGGGCCAGTCGAGCGGTGCAGCGATCAACATGGGGCGTCCATGACAGATCCGAGTCGAGGAGCACTCCAAGATACCTGGCCGCAGTAACGACAGGAATCGGCGTTTCATGACAGTTTACATTGATCGTATGCTGGGGCTGCTGAGGCTGCCTGTTGGGGTATACAGGGATCACGTGGCTCTTGGCTGCATTCAAAATGAGACCACGGGTCTGCAACCAGTCAGCAAGTGCAGAAACCGAGGCCGATAGCATAGCAGATACCGTGTCCAGGGATGTGCTGCTGCTGATCAGCGCAATGTCATCGGCAAATTGAACTGATGAAGACTGGTTAGCTATGGTTGGAACTTCGCGGGTGTAGACACTGAAGAGGATCGGTCCTAGAACAGAACCTTGTGGCACGCCACAGGATGGTGCAGAAATGGCACTCTGATCCCGTCCAATACAGATACGCTGAGTACGGCCCGACAGATAGGCGGAAAACCACTTTAGGGCTGTCCCTGTTATGCCGATATCGAATAGGTCCTGGAGTAGCCGTTCATGACGAACCTTGTCGAATGCCTTTGACATATCTAGAAGGCATATGCCAGTACACAAACGCTTGTCCCGTGCACTAAGAATACGATTTAGCATAAGTACCAGGGCATCCTCCGTTGAGTGGCCTGCGCGGAATGCAAACTGAGTCGTGGGGAGGGTACCAGATATGTCCAGAAACTGGGCTAGCTTCTTTTGTACGACTTTCTCCAAGAGTTTAGATAATATGGGAAGTAGGGACACTGGACGGAAGTTGGTGGGAATAGACGGGTCCCCAGCTTTGAACAGCGGGATAACGTGTGCGAGTTTGAAGGCTGTGGGGACAGTGCCATTGACAAGCGAGGCATTAAACAACGTGGCCACGGACGCAGGTAGGATATCGGCACAGCACTTTAGAAGGTGACCAGGTATCCCGTCGCTTCCTGTTGCTTTGGCAGGATTGATTTGTCGGAGAAGCCGTTCTACTTCGCCAAAAGACACTTGCGGCAATTCTGACATTGCAGTCTGAGGCTGTGGACCTTGCGGTAGCGGGATGCTGTGAGGACGGGCATTGTCTGTTACTACTGCCTGGAAGACTGACGAAACTTCTTCAATGGGGCAAGTAGGCTCCACACGTACTCTCTTCCTGTTCGTAACGGAGTTTATGACGTTCCAGAGCTTACGAGGGTTCTGACTGGACGCGGCACATTGCGCTCGGAAGAAATCGTTGCGCTTTCGGCGATAGGCATTTCTGGCGCTTGAGCGTGCTTGCTTGAACTGTACGTGAAGATTCTGGTTTCCCTTATCGCGTAGCCACCGTCGGTGTAGCTGGTTTTTACGTTGGTTGAGCTTGTAGAGCTCTCTGTCGGACCAGGGCGGATGGGATGTGCGGTTGGAGGATACATAGCGGATGGGTGCATGCTTGTCCACGACAGCCAAGAACTTGGTGTGCCACGACGCCCACATGGTGTCCACATCCCGCGTGTTAGTAAAATCATCCAGCCCTGCGGAGCTGACATCCCGACGGAATTCACAGAGGTTCACCGACCGAGTATTTCTCTGAGCTCGGACCCGCTCTACTGCCTGAGGTGACACGCTGCGAGAAACCTGAAGGTGCAGGTTAGCCTCAATCCCAAAGTGGTCGCTAATGGTCAAAGGCAGGACGTGGCACTCACTGATGTCTTGACTAGCTGAAAGAATGAGATCGATAGTTGTACCTGATGGGCACGCCGGTGAGATACGAGTCGGAGCATGAACGTGATTAGTGAGGCCGTACCAGTTGCAAAGTTCGAGAAATTTCCGGGCGATAGGACAAGGTGGGTAGGGGGTTGAAACATTAACGTTAAAATCGCCAATGACTGTGATGCTTTGGTTGTCCACGAAAGCCCTGTGCAGCTGCTCTTCAAAATTCTGCCAGTACAAGATGGGCTCGTCAGGTTGTTGTTGTTGTTGTTGTTGTTGTTGTTGTTGTTTATTTTACTTCGCAGATTCTAACGGGCAAGTTGCCCAATAACAAGAAAGCGAAGGCAAAGAAAATAATACTAATAAAAGAAATAACCGGGGCAGCAGAAAATGAATAATAGCTTTAAGAACTCAGACGGTGAGCCAAGGAACAAATTTCCATGTTATCGCTAATAATCGCTTTTAAATGTAAAAAGAAAAGAGCGGGTGGTACAGCAGACTTCCTATTCTGAATTCCCTGAACGAAGCAGAGACATTAGCTGGGTACATGTCACTATTACACAGTAGCAAGAGAGCTACCTCGGTCGACATCAGTGGACGTGGACTGCGAGTGGATGCGACAGCAACAGTGACTGGAATAATGGGTGATACGTTTCATGGAGCGAGCGTATGTGGGATGACTGACATCTTGAACACACTGCGTTGGGGGATGGTGCGGATGTCGCTGGGTAGTGCGTTCCACAGCTTGGGAGCGGCAACAGAGAACCTAGCCTGACCAGCGCGGCTTGCGGCGGGTGGTATGTGCGCTCCGATGTCCTTCTGCAAGCGGGTACGCCGATCTGGTGACCTTGAAATCAGTCCACAGAGCCGGTTCCCCGCAATGCCGTGGATGCATCGCCAGGTGAGCAATAGCGCCTTTTGCTTGTGCAGCTCTGAGATTCGGTAGAGTTCCACCCGTTGGAGCAGAGGTTGAGCAGAGTCGTATGGCCGAGCGCCAAAAACTGCGCGAACCGCTTTGTTCTCCAGCGTCTGGAGATCCGTTGCTTGCTGGGCAGTTAGACAGAACACGAAACAACTTGATGCGTAGGTCAGATCCGGCATCACCACGGACTTCAAGTAGGTGACTCGGGCCGCCAGGCTCAAGCATCTCCGAGTCCGCCAGAGGGCACCTACTTTGCGGGACACCTTTGCTGTAATGGCTTTCAGGTGTTGCTGAAAGTTCAGCCCCTCGTCAATGATGACGCCAAGGTACTTCGCGCTGGTGACTGTCGGCAGAGCTTGGCTGCGACAGAGGACTGTGACCCGGGGTCCAGCGTCTCTACCAGAAAAGACTGTGAGAACTTGACTCTTCTTCTCATTCAGAATCAGTCCTCGCTCTTCCAGCCATGCAGCCAAGGAGGAGACTGCGGTGGAGAGCGTACTGGCAACAGCCTGAGTCGTGTCAGCGCTACAATATACTGCGACGTCATCGGCGAACTGGATCGTGGCTGCGGATTGGGCTACTTGAGGAACATCTCTTGTGTACACGTTAAAGAGCAACGGGCCGAGCACCGATCCCTGGGGCACACCGCAGCTGCAAGAGGTGATTGTGCTGCTGCTGGCCCCGAAACAAACTCGCTGTGTCCGCTCACTGAGGTAGCTGATGAGCCAGCGAAGGGGTCTGCCTGTCACTCCTAAAGCAAACAGGTCCTGAATGATACGCTCATGACTGACTTTGTCAAATGCCTTGGAGAGATCGAGAAAGCACACTCCCGATACCTGGCGTCGATCGCGGGCCTCCAGGAGCGTGTCCGTCAGGACAACCAATGCATCTTCTGTTGAGTAGCCATGCCGGTACGCAAACTGCGTGTCAGGCAGCGCATGAACACGGGAAAGCTGACCTTGTAACTGGTTTTGTACAATCCGCTCGAGGATTTTCGAAATAATGGGTAGTAGAGATACTGGTCTATAATTCCCAGGGGAAGCAGGATCTCCCGATTTGAAGAGGGGGCGAACCTCTGCTAGCTTGAAGGCCCGAGGAACGATACCCGATTTCAGGGACATGTTGAAAAGTTGGGTGAGGCTTGGTGCGATGATGTCGGCAGTGGCGAGCAGCAACGATCCTGGGACCCCGTCACTACCGGTTGCTTCTCTGGCGTCGACTTTACGGAGCAGTTCGTAAAGGGAACCTGCATCAGTCACTCGAAAATCCGAAAGGACTTCCCCTCTCAATGGCCCCTGAGGTTCTGCCAATATGGGAGGTCTATTGGCGTCGGTCACAACTTGATGGAACGTATTGCCGACCTCTTCAACGTCGCATGTAGGATCCGGTTGTGCTCGGGTACGGCCTGTAAGGCTGTTGATGAGCTGCCAGAGCTTACGAGGGTTTGCAGATGCAGATTGACATGTCTGATGAAAATACGAGTTTCGTTTGCGCCGAATCGCGTTAGATGCCTGCGTCCGAGCCAGTTTGAATGCACTGTGAAGTGCCATATCTTCGGGGTTCCGGAGCCAGCGCGTGTGCAGCCTATTCCGTGTCCTGATGAGTTGATACGTCTCACGGTCGGACCATGGAGGTAGAGGCTTGCGGCGCGGTGGTACAGTCTTCATTGGAGCATACCTGTCCAGGACAGTCATAAAGCGCGAGTGCCAATCATGCCACGTATCATCCACGCTTGACGACTGTGGAAGGGAAGGAAAATGCTGAAGTTCTTGCTCCAGAGCGATTCTGAACTCAGGGATACTTATATTCCGAATCCGCCTGGCCTGCTTCGATTGAGTCTCTGCACGAGGAACTGAAATGTTCAGGTTGGCGAGCACAGCGCTTTGATCACTGATCAGACAAGGTATCACCCTGCAGCTGGATACCATCTTCCTGTCCGTGAGGACAAGGTCAATAAGGGTGCCTTTCGGCGTACTTGGAGTGATGCGCGTCACTGCATCCACGCAGTTGGTTAAGTCGAACGTGCAGCACAGGCTCTGTAGATGGGTTCGCTGATGATTGGGGTGATTAGCGGACAAGTCCACATTGAAATCTCCCAACACCGTTAAAGATGTGGCTGAAGAGCCAGCACTATGCATGGCACTTTCTAAATCAGTCCAAAACTCCACGGATGTGTCAGGGGGCCTGTAGGCGCAGCCGACACGGTGATGCTGTCGATGTATCTGTACGTCAACCCACACCAGCTCTAAGCCGCTTACGCTTAGATCTGGGCGTGGTTTGATTGGCAGGGTGGATTTGTAATAGATACACGTGCCGCCACCTCGCCTGCCGCTGCGATCGGTCCTTGTGAGGCTGTATCCAGGAATAGCTACTTCTCCGTCACCAATAGTGCTATCCAGCCAGGTTTCGGCCAATCCAAAAATATCAAAGTCCTGCACCCGGAGGAGTGCCGTTACTTCATCTACTTTGTAGCGCAAGCTGCAGACATTCAAAAAACCTAATTTAAGCGTTCGGGTATCCTGGGTGCTCACCGGAAAACTGATGGTGGCAGCTCGTGGAGAGAATACCTGAGCGTGTGGATTTAAAGACGATATAGCAGTGAAAAGTAGTAATTAGTAAGAAAAAGAACAATCATGACGAGGACTAGCATAGAATCGAGATTACAAGCAGAAGTTTACCGGTTATTGGCTTCCTCGCCGACTCCTCACACGTTGGGCAAGGCGGTGCATCTCTTTTGCAGATGCCTCATTTGCCCATGCGACTTGGGGGTCGAATGCCAGGACTCTTGCGCTGAATGTGTGCTTGCCTGATGCGCGGATGAATCCTTCGTCATCAGGTGAAGAGTGACACCCCTTCCCACGAGAGAGCGGAAATGCCGGCACTCCACGTGTAGCCTCTTCTGCTGGCAGGGTTGTAGGCGACTGGTACAGAATAAGGGCCCGGTCACACATGCACTCGAAAGTAGCGTATACGCTGAAGCGAGGTCGCAGGAGCGAAAAATGGCATGGCAACGGCGAAAAGCGGAACTTCCGCTTCATGAAAATTCAGCGGAAACTCCAATCCGCTTCCGCCAAAATTTTCGAAGCGAGACTGTCGCTCCTGCGGATTCGCTTCAGCGGAAAACACCACGGTCTGCTGTATATGGACTTGCTACGAGAAATTTGTATGCGTATGATGTCCATGCAACAAAAATGCGTGCAAGATAGTCATTGACCTCGTCTATTCTCCGTGCCGTATGCACCACAGTCCACTAACTCTCATTTTTCCGCCAAAGTAGGAGTTGTGCCCTGTTTGCATGTGTGACCATGCACACGTGGTTTCGCTGGAGTGACACCAGGCTCGCTGCCGCCGAACCTCGTCGCCGAAGCGAATCCCAGTTCATGTGTGACCGGGCCCTAAGCTGCCTGCCGTACAGGTATCTTAGAGACCTTTGGTGGTCGCTTGTCGCAGTGCTGCTGCTGCTGCTGCTGTTGTTGTTGGTTCGAGCCCTCTAGTGTGGTTGAACCTTTTGGTGGACATGGGCAGTTGCTATCTGTTGCTTCGCCTGCTATCGCAGCTCCTGGATTTGGTTCAGCGCCAGTGGGTTCTTGTACATGAACGAGTACATCCGGACTGTCATCCGCCATACGGTCCGCAGCCTGGCCCTGTACGACAGTGGAGTACGAAGTGTGATGCGTACGTGTACGTGCAGCATTTGGGCGTGCAGGACAGTCACGTGCTATAGTCTTTGGCACCTATGATCAGGGGATGGCCCACGCCTGGTAAAAAAAAAAAAAAAAAAAACAATGAGAAGTTGCGTACAAATCGTGTACAGACTAAACAGACTATGGATTCGAACATAACAGAGTGGAAAACCGGAATCCGAGAAAACGATAACATGCAAAATCATGAAAAAGTGGGGGGGGGGGGGTACTGAAGCAGAACAGTAGCCAAACACACCACGGATAGTTACCGAAAGCACTCTGCAGCAGCAAGGACCACAGAAGCATCAGAGTCAATGACTCTCTGGCGGGCATCTTAACCGTGGCCTGCGGTGACCACGGAGGCTGGCATTGGAGGCACGAACAAGAGAAAAGGAAACCCTTGACCTAATAAAGGCAAGAAGTGAGGAGAAGGGCTCCTTTCTCTTGTCGGCGAGCATAGAGGCGACACGCTTGAAAAAAGCGGAGGCGGACTTGCCGTAGCCGCCGGAAGCGCTGAACACAATGGGAGAAAAAGACGCGTGTTCAACTTCCCGGACGCGTTCTTCGTACGCGCGCCTTTTCTCGGCCTCATGCTTCCGGTAGGTGGCTGTGATGGACTGTTGGCGGTTGGAGCGGGCGTGCGGGTTGAATACCCGGATGTCCAGTAGTGCCCGTTCGAAACGTCCACCCCAGACACCCGATGCGGCCACATCCAGGCGGGCACCATCCTCGGAGATGGCGGAGCGGTGACGGAAGGTCTCACCGGTTAGCGGCTGGAGATGTGGCTCGACCTGGACATCATGGGCCACTTCACGTAGGAGAGATGCGGTGAGATCCCGAAGGTCATTATGCCGCATGGCGGGGTAGCCACCAGTTGGGCAAGACAGCGCGTGTTCCGGTGAAAACGCTTTGCCGCACACACATTCTGTTGGCAGGCCTGGAGGGGTCCAACCATACCGTTGGCAGAGAGCGTCCCAGAACGCCTGCTTGTGTAGGTTGAAACCATACTGACGAAGGGGCCGACAGGTCAACCAGCTGGAGGCGCCCTTTTCAGCAGCAAGATTCAGGGTGCGCTCTGTGGTGCTGGTGGAGGTGGCAATGACCGAGGCAACCGCTTCCTTCGCCAGGCGCCGGGACTGGGAAACAATCTCTGCCTTCGCTGTGATGGTGGCAGCTGGGACGCCTTCTGCTGACTGATCTTGCTGGAGGATCTTCTGCACGAGAGACTTGGTAATATGCATAGAGTCCTGGAACTGGGAGGCAAGGGAGGATGGGTTGACGATCCCAAGCCCTCCGTCCCTGCACGGTAGGGCCAGCATGGCACGCTCGATGTCTCCTGGCGGGACGCGGTTGATGATGGCAGGGATGAATTTGGTACGGATTCTTTCCTCCTTGCTTGCTGCTGTGGAATCATCTGCGAACCACGCTTGTACGGCTTTGCTAGAGGCAGCACGACGGATGAGAGGCACGGTGCCCAACGCATACATTGCCATTGCGAGCGGATCGCCTTGTGTAGTTCCTTCACAGGAGAGAATGGTCTCGCCACCGACGAACAGCCGGGATGGGGACCGGTACGTATTGACGATGGTGGTGGAGAATTCTGGGCACAGATGCTGGATGTTGCGAATGCATACGTTGCGGTTGATACGATTGAACGCATTTGATGCATCGGCTAGGAGCACGGCCTCAGTGTCGTCTTGCGCGAATGCGGATCGCATAGCGTGGATGGCTGCTTCGATGCCGCTCTGTTGACCTGCACACAGTTGGAGGCACTCTGTGGCTTGCTGAATTTCTGGGCCTATTACCATCAATATGGCCTTGCCGATAACACGTCGGACGACCTCACCAATTCCGATGGGCCGAACTCCGGGTTGCTTGTCTAATGGGATCAGCCTGCAGGCGGTATAAGCCTCAAGGGAGGAAGGGTCGATGGCAGTGGTCGCTATGCGACGGGCACACAGGGCGAGCGCATCGCAGAGAGCATCAGAGGCACTATGGAAGGACGAACAGATTCTTCGCCAGCCATTGGCGTCCATGCCTGAGGGTCCGGCCGCACCGTTGGTATTGAGGACTGATTTCATGATGGCCTCTCTCGTGATGGCTGAGAACATGATGGCATGTGGTTGTTCGGGAGGTATTCCCGGTATAAGCACTGCCTCATGGAGTGGCTCACCCGGAGGGTGCTTGGAGATGAGGACCTCTCGGACTGATTGACCGTCAATGATGTCGTTCAGGGAGTGCGAGCCCGTGGATGATTCTTGGGAGAGCATTCGAACCGCTGCTCCGGTCTTCCCTGCAGTGATCAGTGATGCGAAGTTGCGTGCGTCATTTCCCTGACTAGCTGGGGTGGGACGGGTGGAGGATTTACCGGCGTCGAGTTGCTCCTGAATTGTTCGGGCTTCCCGTATTAGCTCGTCCACGTTTCCGGCATTCCACAGTGGCAATCGGCGGTTGAGACAGTCCAGGTGTTCTTGCCGGCTGTTGGCTCCGTATGGCTTCTGCAAGATTAGTTGTGTGGCTGTCATGGCTCCCTTGATGGCATAGCCTTCACCTGCACCCTCTTGCCCGAAGCGCCTGAAAAGTTGGGCTAACAGTAACACAAACTGCGCCCCGACGGCTCCGGAGGGCACGAGAAACAGGTTTGGGCGGAAATGCACTACCTCTTCATATGCGGCGGAGAGTACTTGCTGGGTGTCCGCTACGGAAAGGTTCCCCAATTTCAGGTCACAGTTTGCAGGTGTGTACTGTGGGAGTTCATGGGCCCTAGTGTTAGTGTCTGGAGTGGCTCCACTGGTGTTGTTTGAGTGCCCTACATCGCTCTCATCCAGGGTGGCTGGCAACTCGGCATCCAGGGTTTGACTGGACATTACAGTGGGGTGAGCAGCCTGTGTGCTGTGTGTGGCCTCAGTCACCTCAGTGAGTAAGCGTTGGGCACGAGCTGCATTGCTCAGGAGACATGTAGGCTGCGCAGCTGCTGGGGAACACTGGGTGTGTTGTGTGTTGCATGATTGGATCTCTGTGCTCTGGGGCGTTGGTGATGGACGCTCGGGGATTGAATCGGTCTGGCTGTCCTCATTTGCTGACCCGTGCAGATGACGATCGAGCAGGTCCCATGCATGTTGTTGGGTGTTCGAAACTACGGTAGATGTACGGCTCGTAGCTTGGTCTTCCGAACGATCAAGCAGGTCCCATGCATGTTGCTGGGAGTTCGAAACTACGGTACTCGTACTACGACTCGTTCCTGCATCTGCTGTCTGGTGGGCAGTCGCGGGGACAGGCCCAGGTGATCTGGGAACGTGACGTGCCGTTTGAACTCCTACGAGTACGGGGCTGCGAAAGGCGGGCGGTGGCGACGCCGGTTCGCGCCCCGCGGAACCCAGCCCCGACCGCCACCTCCCTAGTCCCGACATAAATAGATTGAGAAGAGGAAGGGTTATAACAAATGCGTACTGTAGAAATCAGCCATAACATTCGTTACTATGTTATAGAAACTCTGGAAGGAATGAAACCAGCGGGTTCGAAGTGGGTGTTGGCAAAGATGGTACGGAGGCGAGACACAAAACAATGACTATTTGGGGTGGTTCTAATGTCAGTGGGGAGAGAATTCCAGGTGGCAGCGGTAACAAAGAGGAAAGTGGCACGCGAGTAGTTGTTCGTCCTGGCAGGCGGGACAAGTTGGAGAGGGCGCCGAGCGCTGGTGGAGAGACGATCGCCCTGCTCCATAAGGGCAGTGGTCTGGTGGTGGACCAGGTGATGGAGCTCCCGGAGGCACTGGATGTGTCGCCTCCATGCCAGACTGGGCCATTGGAGGTGCGGGAACAGAGATGCCTTCGGTTCAGTAGCGGAAGGAAACACACTGTACTCTCTCAAGACGACTCGTGCCAATCTGGCTTGCAGACGCTCAAGGACCGCCGATTGGGATGCGGACAGTTGGAACTGCCACAGCAGCGAGGCGTATTAAATGGTAGGTCGGACATAGCCAGTATAAAGCCGGTTTGTAACTTCCGGCGTTAGCGGCTCGACATGTGAGCAAGTACATGTAGTACCACGCGTTTGCTACATTCGGTTGTGATTGTTTCGATGTGGCACTGGAAGTTGACGTGGCTATCAATTTGCACGCCGAGATGGCGGTGCGTGTCGACGGTGCGCACTTCTTTCTGGTTCATTCGCAGGGGCCCGATATTTTGAGGGTCCGGTCCCTTGGTACGAGGGGAGGACGTCATTTGGAAAGACTTGTTGTTGTTGTTGTTGTGTTTATTTTAGTTCGCAAACCAAACGGGCAGATCTGCCCAATGAAAAGGTGGCGAATGCAGATAGAAAGCAGTAATAAATGAAATTGGGGACTGATGTAATTAGGGTAGAGGTGGAGAAAAACTAAGCCAGCTGATCATCAAACAGGACGTTTGGTACTCTAGGTACTAAGGCCAGTAAGTGTGTGCGGGATCATGCTGGCGCGGAACTGGCGGAGCGTGGAGATGGCACGTATATCGCCGGGTAATGTGTTCCACAGCTGGGTGCCCCGGAACGCGAGGCAACCCTTGCCGAACCTGGTGGAAACTGGCGGTTGGCGCAGACCCATGGTGGAGTGCAACCTAGTTGGGCCAGCTGACGAAGGAACTAGGAGGGCTTGCAGTTCAGAACTTGCGTGCTCATTCCGAGACCTCCAGACCAGAACGATGAACTTCTGCCTGAATATCTCGGATACTCTGTAGATGTCCAATTGCAGCAGGAGGGTACGCGCGGAGGTGTGATGCGAGAGTCCGAAAACCGCCCTTGCCGCCCGATTCTGCATGACTTGTAGCCGATCCAATTGGTTGGCAGTAAGAAGCGGGGAAAACGCATTGGATCCGTACATCAGGTCAGACATGATGATCGCTTTAAAGTAGAGAACTCGGCTCTGATGAGTCAAGCAGCGACGCAACCTCCATAGTGCTCCGATCCTCTGGGCCAGTCGAGCGGTGCAGCGATCAACATGGGGCGTCCATGACAGATCCGAGTCGAGGAGCACTCCAAGATACCTGGCCGCAGTAACGACAGGAATCGGCGTTTCATGACAGTTTACATTGATCGTATGCTGGGGCTGCTGAGGCTGCCTGTTGGGGTATACAGGGATCACGTGGCTCTTGGCTGCATTCAAAATGAGACCACGGGTCTGCAACCAGTCAGCAAGTGCAGAAACCGAGGCCGATAGCATAGCAGATACCGTGTCCAGGGATGTGCTGCTGCTGATCAGCGCAATGTCATCGGCAAATTGAACTGATGAAGACTGGTTAGCTATGGTTGGAACTTCGCGGGTGTAGACACTGAAGAGGATCGGTCCTAGAACAGAACCTTGTGGCACGCCACAGGATGGTGCAGAAATGGCACTCTGATCCCGTCCAATACAGATACGCTGAGTACGGCCCGACAGATAGGCGGAAAACCACTTTAGGGCTGTCCCTGTTATGCCGATATCGAATAGGTCCTGGAGTAGCCGTTCATGACGAACCTTGTCGAATGCCTTTGACATATCTAGAAGGCATATGCCAGTACACAAACGCTTGTCCCGTGCACTAAGAATACGATTTAGCATAAGTACCAGGGCATCCTCCGTTGAGTGGCCTGCGCGGAATGCAAACTGAGTCGTGGGGAGGGTACCAGATATGTCCAGAAACTGGGCTAGCTTCTTTTGTACGACTTTCTCCAAGAGTTTAGATAATATGGGAAGTAGGGACACTGGACGGAAGTTGGTGGGAATAGACGGGTCCCCAGCTTTGAACAGCGGGATAACGTGTGCGAGTTTGAAGGCTGTGGGGACAGTGCCATTGACAAGCGAGGCATTAAACAACGTGGCCACGGACGCAGGTAGGATATCGGCACAGCACTTTAGAAGGTGACCAGGTATCCCGTCGCTTCCTGTTGCTTTGGCAGGATTGATTTGTCGGAGAAGCCGTTCTACTTCGCCAAAAGACACTTGCGGCAATTCTGACATTGCAGTCTGAGGCTGTGGACCTTGCGGTAGCGGGATGCTGTGAGGACGGGCATTGTCTGTTACTACTGCCTGGAAGACTGACGAAACTTCTTCAATGGGGCAAGTAGGCTCCACACGTACTCTCTTCCTGTTCGTAACGGAGTTTATGACGTTCCAGAGCTTACGAGGGTTCTGACTGGACGCGGCACATTGCGCTCGGAAGAAATCGTTGCGCTTTCGGCGATAGGCATTTCTGGCGCTTGAGCGTGCTTGCTTGAACTGTACGTGAAGATTCTGGTTTCCCTTATCGCGTAGCCACCGTCGGTGTAGCTGGTTTTTACGTTGGTTGAGCTTGTAGAGCTCTCTGTCGGACCAGGGCGGATGGGATGTGCGGTTGGAGGATACATAGCGGATGGGTGCATGCTTGTCCACGACAGCCAAGAACTTGGTGTGCCACGACGCCCACATGGTGTCCACATCCCGCGTGTTAGTAAAATCATCCAGCCCTGCGGAGCTGACATCCCGACGGAATTCACAGAGGTTCACCGACCGAGTATTTCTCTGAGCTCGGACCCGCTCTACTGCCTGAGGTGACACGCTGCGAGAAACCTGAAGGTGCAGGTTAGCCTCAATCCCAAAGTGGTCGCTAATGGTCAAAGGCAGGACGTGGCACTCACTGATGTCTTGACTAGCTGAAAGAATGAGATCGATAGTTGTACCTGATGGGCACGCCGGTGAGATACGAGTCGGAGCATGAACGTGATTAGTGAGGCCGTACCAGTTGCAAAGTTCGAGAAATTTCCGGGCGATAGGACAAGGTGGGTAGGGGGTTGAAACATTAACGTTAAAATCGCCAATGACTGTGATGCTTTGGTTGTCCACGAAAGCCCTGTGCAGCTGCTCTTCAAAATTCTGCCAGTACAAGATGGGCTCGTCAGGTTGTTGTTGTTGTTGTTGTTGTTGTTGTTGTTGTTTATTTTACTTCGCAGATTCTAACGGGCAAGTTGCCCAATAACAAGAAAGCGAAGGCAAAGAAAATAATACTAATAAAAGAAATAACCGGGGCAGCAGAAAATGAATAATAGCTTTAAGAACTCAGACGGTGAGCCAAGGAACAAATTTCCATGTTATCGCTAATAATCGCTTTTAAATGTAAAAAGAAAAGAGCGGGTGGTACAGCAGACTTCCTATTCTGAATTCCCTGAACGAAGCAGAGACATTAGCTGGGTACATGTCACTATTACACAGTAGCAAGAGAGCTACCTCGGTCGACATCAGTGGACGTGGACTGCGAGTGGATGCGACAGCAACAGTGACTGGAATAATGGGTGATACGTTTCATGGAGCGAGCGTATGTGGGATGACTGACATCTTGAACACACTGCGTTGGGGGATGGTGCGGATGTCGCTGGGTAGTGCGTTCCACAGCTTGGGAGCGGCAACAGAGAACCTAGCCTGACCAGCGCGGCTTGCGGCGGGTGGTATGTGCGCTCCGATGTCCTTCTGCAAGCGGGTACGCCGATCTGGTGACCTTGAAATCAGTCCACAGAGCCGGTTCCCCGCAATGCCGTGGATGCATCGCCAGGTGAGCAATAGCGCCTTTTGCTTGTGCAGCTCTGAGATTCGGTAGAGTTCCACCCGTTGGAGCAGAGGTTGAGCAGAGTCGTATGGCCGAGCGCCAAAAACTGCGCGAACCGCTTTGTTCTCCAGCGTCTGGAGATCCGTTGCTTGCTGGGCAGTTAGACAGAACACGAAACAACTTGATGCGTAGGTCAGATCCGGCATCACCACGGACTTCAAGTAGGTGACTCGGGCCGCCAGGCTCAAGCATCTCCGAGTCCGCCAGAGGGCACCTACTTTGCGGGACACCTTTGCTGTAATGGCTTTCAGGTGTTGCTGAAAGTTCAGCCCCTCGTCAATGATGACGCCAAGGTACTTCGCGCTGGTGACTGTCGGCAGAGCTTGGCTGCGACAGAGGACTGTGACCCGGGGTCCAGCGTCTCTACCAGAAAAGACTGTGAGAACTTGACTCTTCTTCTCATTCAGAATCAGTCCTCGCTCTTCCAGCCATGCAGCCAAGGAGGAGACTGCGGTGGAGAGCGTACTGGCAACAGCCTGAGTCGTGTCAGCGCTACAATATACTGCGACGTCATCGGCGAACTGGATCGTGGCTGCGGATTGGGCTACTTGAGGAACATCTCTTGTGTACACGTTAAAGAGCAACGGGCCGAGCACCGATCCCTGGGGCACACCGCAGCTGCAAGAGGTGATTGTGCTGCTGCTGGCCCCGAAACAAACTCGCTGTGTCCGCTCACTGAGGTAGCTGATGAGCCAGCGAAGGGGTCTGCCTGTCACTCCTAAAGCAAACAGGTCCTGAATGATACGCTCATGACTGACTTTGTCAAATGCCTTGGAGAGATCGAGAAAGCACACTCCCGATACCTGGCGTCGATCGCGGGCCTCCAGGAGCGTGTCCGTCAGGACAACCAATGCATCTTCTGTTGAGTAGCCATGCCGGTACGCAAACTGCGTGTCAGGCAGCGCATGAACACGGGAAAGCTGACCTTGTAACTGGTTTTGTACAATCCGCTCGAGGATTTTCGAAATAATGGGTAGTAGAGATACTGGTCTATAATTCCCAGGGGAAGCAGGATCTCCCGATTTGAAGAGGGGGCGAACCTCTGCTAGCTTGAAGGCCCGAGGAACGATACCCGATTTCAGGGACATGTTGAAAAGTTGGGTGAGGCTTGGTGCGATGATGTCGGCAGTGGCGAGCAGCAACGATCCTGGGACCCCGTCACTACCGGTTGCTTCTCTGGCGTCGACTTTACGGAGCAGTTCGTAAAGGGAACCTGCATCAGTCACTCGAAAATCCGAAAGGACTTCCCCTCTCAATGGCCCCTGAGGTTCTGCCAATATGGGAGGTCTATTGGCGTCGGTCACAACTTGATGGAACGTATTGCCGACCTCTTCAACGTCGCATGTAGGATCCGGTTGTGCTCGGGTACGGCCTGTAAGGCTGTTGATGAGCTGCCAGAGCTTACGAGGGTTTGCAGATGCAGATTGACATGTCTGATGAAAATACGAGTTTCGTTTGCGCCGAATCGCGTTAGATGCCTGCGTCCGAGCCAGTTTGAATGCACTGTGAAGTGCCATATCTTCGGGGTTCCGGAGCCAGCGCGTGTGCAGCCTATTCCGTGTCCTGATGAGTTGATACGTCTCACGGTCGGACCATGGAGGTAGAGGCTTGCGGCGCGGTGGTACAGTCTTCATTGGAGCATACCTGTCCAGGACAGTCATAAAGCGCGAGTGCCAATCATGCCACGTATCATCCACGCTTGACGACTGTGGAAGGGAAGGAAAATGCTGAAGTTCTTGCTCCAGAGCGATTCTGAACTCAGGGATACTTATATTCCGAATCCGCCTGGCCTGCTTCGATTGAGTCTCTGCACGAGGAACTGAAATGTTCAGGTTGGCGAGCACAGCGCTTTGATCACTGATCAGACAAGGTATCACCCTGCAGCTGGATACCATCTTCCTGTCCGTGAGGACAAGGTCAATAAGGGTGCCTTTCGGCGTACTTGGAGTGATGCGCGTCACTGCATCCACGCAGTTGGTTAAGTCGAACGTGCAGCACAGGCTCTGTAGATGGGTTCGCTGATGATTGGGGTGATTAGCGGACAAGTCCACATTGAAATCTCCCAACACCGTTAAAGATGTGGCTGAAGAGCCAGCACTATGCATGGCACTTTCTAAATCAGTCCAAAACTCCACGGATGTGTCAGGGGGCCTGTAGGCGCAGCCGACACGGTGATGCTGTCGATGTATCTGTACGTCAACCCACACCAGCTCTAAGCCGCTTACGCTTAGATCTGGGCGTGGTTTGATTGGCAGGGTGGATTTGTAATAGATACACGTGCCGCCACCTCGCCTGCCGCTGCGATCGGTCCTTGTGAGGCTGTATCCAGGAATAGCTACTTCTCCGTCACCAATAGTGCTATCCAGCCAGGTTTCGGCCAATCCAAAAATATCAAAGTCCTGCACCCGGAGGAGTGCCGTTACTTCATCTACTTTGTAGCGCAAGCTGCAGACATTCAAAAAACCTAATTTAAGCGTTCGGGTATCCTGGGTGCTCACCGGAAAACTGATGGTGGCAGCTCGTGGAGAGAATACCTGAGCGTGTGGATTTAAAGACGATATAGCAGTGAAAAGTAGTAATTAGTAAGAAAAAGAACAATCATGACGAGGACTAGCATAGAATCGAGATTACAAGCAGAAGTTTACCGGTTATTGGCTTCCTCGCCGACTCCTCACACGTTGGGCAAGGCGGTGCATCTCTTTTGCAGATGCCTCATTTGCCCATGCGACTTGGGGGTCGAATGCCAGGACTCTTGCGCTGAATGTGTGCTTGCCTGATGCGCGGATGAATCCTTCGTCATCAGGTGAAGAGTGACACCCCTTCCCACGAGAGAGCGGAAATGCCGGCACTCCACGTGTAGCCTCTTCTGCTGGCAGGGTTGTAGGCGACTGGTACAGAATAAGGGCCCGGTCACACATGCACTCGAAAGTAGCGTATACGCTGAAGCGAGGTCGCAGGAGCGAAAAATGGCATGGCAACGGCGAAAAGCGGAACTTCCGCTTCATGAAAATTCAGCGGAAACTCCAATCCGCTTCCGCCAAAATTTTCGAAGCGAGACTGTCGCTCCTGCGGATTCGCTTCAGCGGAAAACACCACGGTCTGCTGTATATGGACTTGCTACGAGAAATTTGTATGCGTATGATGTCCATGCAACAAAAATGCGTGCAAGATAGTCATTGACCTCGTCTATTCTCCGTGCCGTATGCACCACAGTCCACTAACTCTCATTTTTCCGCCAAAGTAGGAGTTGTGCCCTGTTTGCATGTGTGACCATGCACACGTGGTTTCGCTGGAGTGACACCAGGCTCGCTGCCGCCGAACCTCGTCGCCGAAGCGAATCCCAGTTCATGTGTGACCGGGCCCTAAGCTGCCTGCCGTACAGGTATCTTAGAGACCTTTGGTGGTCGCTTGTCGCAGTGCTGCTGCTGCTGCTGCTGTTGTTGTTGGTTCGAGCCCTCTAGTGTGGTTGAACCTTTTGGTGGACATGGGCAGTTGCTATCTGTTGCTTCGCCTGCTATCGCAGCTCCTGGATTTGGTTCAGCGCCAGTGGGTTCTTGTACATGAACGAGTACATCCGGACTGTCATCCGCCATACGGTCCGCAGCCTGGCCCTGTACGACAGTGGAGTACGAAGTGTGATGCGTACGTGTACGTGCAGCATTTGGGCGTGCAGGACAGTCACGTGCTATAGTCTTTGGCACCTATGATCAGGGGATGGCCCACGCCTGGTAAAAAAAAAAAAAAAAAAAACAATGAGAAGTTGCGTACAAATCGTGTACAGACTAAACAGACTATGGATTCGAACATAACAGAGTGGAAAACCGGAATCCGAGAAAACGATAACATGCAAAATCATGAAAAAGTGGGGGGGGGGGGGTACTGAAGCAGAACAGTAGCCAAACACACCACGGATAGTTACCGAAAGCACTCTGCAGCAGCAAGGACCACAGAAGCATCAGAGTCAATGACTCTCTGGCGGGCATCTTAACCGTGGCCTGCGGTGACCACGGAGGCTGGCATTGGAGGCACGAACAAGAGAAAAGGAAACCCTTGACCTAATAAAGGCAAGAAGTGAGGAGAAGGGCTCCTTTCTCTTGTCGGCGAGCATAGAGGCGACACGCTTGAAAAAAGCGGAGGCGGACTTGCCGTAGCCGCCGGAAGCGCTGAACACAATGGGAGAAAAAGACGCGTGTTCAACTTCCCGGACGCGTTCTTCGTACGCGCGCCTTTTCTCGGCCTCATGCTTCCGGTAGGTGGCTGTGATGGACTGTTGGCGGTTGGAGCGGGCGTGCGGGTTGAATACCCGGATGTCCAGTAGTGCCCGTTCGAAACGTCCACCCCAGACACCCGATGCGGCCACATCCAGGCGGGCACCATCCTCGGAGATGGCGGAGCGGTGACGGAAGGTCTCACCGGTTAGCGGCTGGAGATGTGGCTCGACCTGGACATCATGGGCCACTTCACGTAGGAGAGATGCGGTGAGATCCCGAAGGTCATTATGCCGCATGGCGGGGTAGCCACCAGTTGGGCAAGACAGCGCGTGTTCCGGTGAAAACGCTTTGCCGCACACACATTCTGTTGGCAGGCCTGGAGGGGTCCAACCATACCGTTGGCAGAGAGCGTCCCAGAACGCCTGCTTGTGTAGGTTGAAACCATACTGACGAAGGGGCCGACAGGTCAACCAGCTGGAGGCGCCCTTTTCAGCAGCAAGATTCAGGGTGCGCTCTGTGGTGCTGGTGGAGGTGGCAATGACCGAGGCAACCGCTTCCTTCGCCAGGCGCCGGGACTGGGAAACAATCTCTGCCTTCGCTGTGATGGTGGCAGCTGGGACGCCTTCTGCTGACTGATCTTGCTGGAGGATCTTCTGCACGAGAGACTTGGTAATATGCATAGAGTCCTGGAACTGGGAGGCAAGGGAGGATGGGTTGACGATCCCAAGCCCTCCGTCCCTGCACGGTAGGGCCAGCATGGCACGCTCGATGTCTCCTGGCGGGACGCGGTTGATGATGGCAGGGATGAATTTGGTACGGATTCTTTCCTCCTTGCTTGCTGCTGTGGAATCATCTGCGAACCACGCTTGTACGGCTTTGCTAGAGGCAGCACGACGGATGAGAGGCACGGTGCCCAACGCATACATTGCCATTGCGAGCGGATCGCCTTGTGTAGTTCCTTCACAGGAGAGAATGGTCTCGCCACCGACGAACAGCCGGGATGGGGACCGGTACGTATTGACGATGGTGGTGGAGAATTCTGGGCACAGATGCTGGATGTTGCGAATGCATACGTTGCGGTTGATACGATTGAACGCATTTGATGCATCGGCTAGGAGCACGGCCTCAGTGTCGTCTTGCGCGAATGCGGATCGCATAGCGTGGATGGCTGCTTCGATGCCGCTCTGTTGACCTGCACACAGTTGGAGGCACTCTGTGGCTTGCTGAATTTCTGGGCCTATTACCATCAATATGGCCTTGCCGATAACACGTCGGACGACCTCACCAATTCCGATGGGCCGAACTCCGGGTTGCTTGTCTAATGGGATCAGCCTGCAGGCGGTATAAGCCTCAAGGGAGGAAGGGTCGATGGCAGTGGTCGCTATGCGACGGGCACACAGGGCGAGCGCATCGCAGAGAGCATCAGAGGCACTATGGAAGGACGAACAGATTCTTCGCCAGCCATTGGCGTCCATGCCTGAGGGTCCGGCCGCACCGTTGGTATTGAGGACTGATTTCATGATGGCCTCTCTCGTGATGGCTGAGAACATGATGGCATGTGGTTGTTCGGGAGGTATTCCCGGTATAAGCACTGCCTCATGGAGTGGCTCACCCGGAGGGTGCTTGGAGATGAGGACCTCTCGGACTGATTGACCGTCAATGATGTCGTTCAGGGAGTGCGAGCCCGTGGATGATTCTTGGGAGAGCATTCGAACCGCTGCTCCGGTCTTCCCTGCAGTGATCAGTGATGCGAAGTTGCGTGCGTCATTTCCCTGACTAGCTGGGGTGGGACGGGTGGAGGATTTACCGGCGTCGAGTTGCTCCTGAATTGTTCGGGCTTCCCGTATTAGCTCGTCCACGTTTCCGGCATTCCACAGTGGCAATCGGCGGTTGAGACAGTCCAGGTGTTCTTGCCGGCTGTTGGCTCCGTATGGCTTCTGCAAGATTAGTTGTGTGGCTGTCATGGCTCCCTTGATGGCATAGCCTTCACCTGCACCCTCTTGCCCGAAGCGCCTGAAAAGTTGGGCTAACAGTAACACAAACTGCGCCCCGACGGCTCCGGAGGGCACGAGAAACAGGTTTGGGCGGAAATGCACTACCTCTTCATATGCGGCGGAGAGTACTTGCTGGGTGTCCGCTACGGAAAGGTTCCCCAATTTCAGGTCACAGTTTGCAGGTGTGTACTGTGGGAGTTCATGGGCCCTAGTGTTAGTGTCTGGAGTGGCTCCACTGGTGTTGTTTGAGTGCCCTACATCGCTCTCATCCAGGGTGGCTGGCAACTCGGCATCCAGGGTTTGACTGGACATTACAGTGGGGTGAGCAGCCTGTGTGCTGTGTGTGGCCTCAGTCACCTCAGTGAGTAAGCGTTGGGCACGAGCTGCATTGCTCAGGAGACATGTAGGCTGCGCAGCTGCTGGGGAACACTGGGTGTGTTGTGTGTTGCATGATTGGATCTCTGTGCTCTGGGGCGTTGGTGATGGACGCTCGGGGATTGAATCGGTCTGGCTGTCCTCATTTGCTGACCCGTGCAGATGACGATCGAGCAGGTCCCATGCATGTTGTTGGGTGTTCGAAACTACGGTAGATGTACGGCTCGTAGCTTGGTCTTCCGAACGATCAAGCAGGTCCCATGCATGTTGCTGGGAGTTCGAAACTACGGTACTCGTACTACGACTCGTTCCTGCATCTGCTGTCTGGTGGGCAGTCGCGGGGACAGGCCCAGGTGATCTGGGAACGTGACGTGCCGTTTGAACTCCTACGAGTACGGGGCTGCGAAAGGCGGGCGGTGGCGACGCCGGAGACGCGGCTGGAGAAGGATTGTTTCGGCAGCGGTTTTTCTGAGCAGGGCAGCAATTCCGGCATTTACGTCCACTCTTCACACAGACACAGCCAACACAGGAGCCATTGCCATTGCACCGGCAACACTGAGGGCCTCCCTGCATGGCGTGTGCTGTCCAAGCTGATGCTTGAGGTGCGCAGCACGAGAATCTGGCCCAGAACTCAGTACAAATCCGACAGCTCCACAATCCGAGACCGTCTTTGTGGTCCACTTCACAACAATAACACACACAGAAGTCTCTGCTGTGAGCACGGTGGCTCGGCAATGGCAATACACCACAAACTGCACCAACGAAAAGCCACTGCGAAGGACAGTCGACTCTATGTGGCCCAGATGCAATGCGGGTTCGCAACCATAAATGTAAACACGGGTAGCGGATACTGTGCCATCTCCCGGTAGCACGTCAATGCTCTTACCCTCCAACTGCAGATTTGCTGCGACGAGCTTGTCCCTGGTGGCGAAATCACGCAGGGTCAGAACACAAGACCCGGGCCGGCCGTGCAGGTCGATCTGGAGGACATCTCCAAGCGAGAGACTGCAGGCTTGAATTGCCTTTGCTACGTCCAGATGCTTCACAGTCTTTGGACACTGGAAATGGACAGCTGGCCTGTCCATGTCAGAGCGCTCAATTTGCCTACCACTCGGTATTTAGAAAAAAAGGTGGCCGGTAAAAGCACCCAACTAGTTGTCGCCTTCGTCGCCCTTTGACTTCGATCCAGGACGATTCAATGTTAGCGTCAGAAAGCTCTGGGCGCGGTTTTACCTGGAGTCCGGAACGGAAATAAAAGCATACACCGCCACCTCTGCGCACTGGACGATCGTGCCGTATCACACAGTAACCTGGTATATCAATATCACTGTCTGACGTTGTGCTGTCAAGCCAGGTTTCTGCGACGCCAAATATGTCGAAGTTGTATTGCTGTAGGATATCGGCGACCTCAGCTACTTTGTTTCGAAGACTACAAACATTCAAAAAGCCCAGTCTTATGAAGGACTGTGTCAGTGGGGTACTGCGGTGAGCAGGGGCAGCAAGGTTATTCTGGGTACAAGAGCCATGAGCACTGGGACCTGGGATGCCAGCGCCAGCCCCAGGGGAGAGATGTTGACTGTGTACACTACTAGTAGCTAACTTGGAGGGGGAAAAGCTGGGTGCTAAGGGACTTCATTCTGTTCCTCAAATAATCCATCCTGCTTTAACCACAATTGCATGTAGCAAAAAAAACTTGCAAGGGAAATTCATCACATTCAATAATTAAATGGACAGTCACGTGCTTGGTGGCCAGATACACCACAGCGAAAGCACGTCTGTATCTGGTCGCGGTGATGTGTACGGTACGACCTTTTCTGAATGCTTAGCGTGCAGGGTACACCTTTCTTCAGGATCATTAGCACCCGTCGTACCCCCGTGAGAATTTTGAATTTCTCAACGGTGACAAATTCGCAATCAATATTGCCGACAATTTCGCCAAATTCCCCCAAAGCCGACTCTATGTGGCCCAGATGCAATGCGGGTTCGCAACCATAAATGTAAACACGGGTAGCGGATACTGTGCCATCTCCCGGTAGCACGTCAATGCTCTTACCCTCCAACTGCAGATTTGCTGCGACGAGCTTGTCCCTGGTGGCGAAATCACGCAGGGTCAGAACACAAGACCCGGGCCGGCCGTGCAGGTCGATCTGGAGGACATCTCCAAGCCAGAGACTGCAGGCTTGAATTGCCTTTGCTACGTCCAGATGCTTCACAGTCTTTGGACACTGGAAATGGACAGCTGGCCTGTCCATGTCAGAGCGCTCAATTTGCCTACCACTCGGTATTTAGAAAAAAAGGTGGCCGGTAAAAGCACCCAACTAGTTGTCGCCTTCGTCGCCCTTTGACTTCGATCCAGGACGATTCAATGTTAGCGTCAGAAAGCTCTGGGCGCGGTTTTACCTGGAGTCCGGAACGGAAATAAAAGCATACACCGCCACCTCTGCGCACTGGACGATCGTGCCGTATCACACAGTAACCTGGTATATCAATATCACTGTCTGACGTTGTGCTGTCAAGCCAGGTTTCTGCGACGCCAAATATGTCGAAGTTGTATTGCTGTAGGATATCGGCGACCTCAGCTACTTTGTTTCGAAGACTACAAACATTCAAAAAGCCCAGTCTTATGAAGGACTGTGTCAGTGGGGTACTGCGGTGAGCAGGGGCAGCAAGGTTATTCTGGGTACAAGAGCCATGAGCACTGGGACCTGGGATGCCAGCGCCAGCCCCAGGGGAGAGATGTTGACTGTGTACACTACTAGTAGCTAACTTGGAGGGGGAAAAGCTGGGTGCTAAGGGACTTCATTCTGTTCCTCAAATAATCCATCCTGCTTTAACCACAATTGCATGTAGCAAAAAAAACTTGCAAGGGAAATTCATCACATTCAATAATTAAATGCCATTGTCCATTTTTTCGTAGTAAGATCATGGAACACTAGCAGCTGCCTCTTCCTCCCAAGTACGTAAACACGTCGTGTGTAAAAAAATAAGGGGCGCAATACACCAATTAGATCAGCCCAACGTTCACAATATAGCACACAACGTATAGGGGGGTCGGAGATAATCCACCATACATAAGTGACCCTGATTACTTTTTTATTGCGTGCTACATTATGCTACATCTTGCAGTATGCATGTAGAGTATGCATGTACTTGAAATATGAATATTCAACTTCAGGTTTAGTTGGCAGACTCTAACGCATAACTTGCGCTCTATTATTTTCCTAAAACAACGCTGCGTAACTTTCCAAGTACACAGTTTTGGAGGTGGAACTAATCCCACATTTAACATGAATACACAGGTGAACCTTTCGGATACTGTTGCATAAAACCGGATATTTTTACCGCCGTTTTTCTGTGGGTACTAGCCAAAATCGGCTTGGGATATCATTATAAAACCTGAAAGTCGTGTTAAACCCCAGTAAGTGCAAATGTCGTGGTACTGAAGTTTCCCAGTTTGGAAACTGGCGATTTTTGTGTGTATCAGCAGAACAGAGAATCACAAACATGGTAAAGACATAATTCGTTTTTTTTTACAGATAACCAATGAGCACTCTGGTGATATGTATGCACCACTATTGGCAGTTAGACACACAAAACAGGCATGTTTGTCCTACTATGAACAATAAAGCAAGTAAAACACCCGCAGTGGGTTCCATACGCATTGAAGCAATGACTACACCCTCTTTGAAGTGGTACATTGTACTATTGAACTACAATAATTCAAACACAAAACAAAACAAAACACAAAAAAACCGAACTCGGATGGTGAGCCAATTAAATTATGGTGAAAAAGGAGGAGGACTAAAAGTTACGAGTTATGACTAACTGTCCACCAACTCGCACTCACTGACTGTATACGATCTGGTTACGTTGGTGGACAGTTAGTCATAACTCGTAACGTTTTGTTCTCCTTTTTCACAACAAACCGAATTGGTTCTGGGGGCATTCTCATACTTATACCGTGCAAACCGTCCCCATGTACATCTCAAGTACTAGCATGGAGATTGAGAAGAAAAAATGACTAAGTAAGAGTGTAAAGGATGACGAACAGAGTATGTAAGCTAAAGAATGTGCTTTGCAGTGGTATCATGAAGGGTAATGCAGGTCAATTTGGACGGCATACCTCTTGCACTTCCATGATAGAAGTCGATCGGTAGCCTGAGTGTGATGAGCCCCGACCATCGGAGATGTGCACAGATATCGTGTGATTCCCAGCTGACAAGGCTGCACCATTAGACTCAACGGACTCACAAACACCAGTCAGAACGGATGGGATGTGATTGTCAGCTTGTGAGGCTTGGTACATCACGATATCTATGTGCGTAGGCCGTGTGCACTGTTTATTGTCGATTTTGAATAACCAATAAACCGACCTGCCACCGTGATAACTACGTATAGTCCCGGAGTAGGATAGCCTCAAAACTGTATCCGTGTGTTTCTTCCTGAAACTCATTGAGGCGATTTGGCCGTTCTGTTTACCGCTTGCACCAGAACGACGACTCTGATACTTGTACCCCAGTGTTGGCCTCGTGCAAGTCAAATTCTAACATAAAGGAGCAGAGAACAGAGTAGATACGGAGAACGTACCAAGGAGATTACAATCATGGTGGAAGATAAACAGCATGTTCATGTAGTAAGGCTGTCATCACACCATGGTACAAAGCGCTGCGTCTACGTCCACGTAAGGAGTTTTTGCGCAGTACGTGATGAGTCTAGAGACTAATGACAGACATATACATGTGTAATGTACCTAATTATAAGTGTGAATAAAGACTTTTTATTACCTTACTTTTAAAAGTACTCCTTACCGTTTCGTTCCTTGTTTCGACGTGTTCCAGTCGAGAATTCATGGACAGCATCGCACGATCCACGGAGTCATGATGTTCTCGGAATATCTCCGTGATCTTTTCTATTTGTTTACGGAAAGTGTTGATCTGGCCATCGCGCAGCTTTAGTTTCTGCTCCAAACGCTTGTTATGTTTCTCTGCTTGTAGTACTCGCCGACAGAGACCGGAATTACTCTCGCCTGAACACGGGTCAGCTGTAGATAATGAAAGGACAATACCATAATATGCTTTTTACGTACAACAAATCAACGAATTAGGATTGTGTTAAAGTTATTGTGGATTATATACATGTACAGGTCATACTTCCTTGGTAACAATTAGAGCATTTGGAAAAATGAGGATTCCCGCTGCCCCGTGATGTAGAAATTGGTTAGGAGCAGAGCTGAGCATTTCCTATCACTTTCCAATTATCATTACAAGATGGCCTGAAACTACACTGTACATTGTAGTTGACAGTGGATTGTTGCGAAATTCATTTTGCACGCACCTTCACATGACCTTCCGTTTCCAAGGTAACCATGGCTGCACTTGCAGGTGTACTGTCCCAACGTGTTATTACAGTGTGCGTGCTGATGGCAACGGTGCACTCCGGCTTGGCACTCGTCTACATCTGAGGCAGAAAATACCAAAAACGGAACACTTGCACTGTAAAGAGACAAATCTTGCGTTCGCTCTTTGTAAACATTGAGCACTTTTCAAGTGTTGCATGCATTTAGTTGCATGTACATGTACATATAAATATAGTTTCTAGAACCAGAGAGAACCTTGACTACAGTGTATGGGTCTAAGTGGTCAATGCATGGTGTGCAAAGCTTCAACGCAAACGAAATTTTAATTTCAATTTCACTCACTGCTCTATCTTCTGTGTGTTCACTACTCTGGTACTCATTACCTTCGCAACGCCGCCCATCTCCATAGTAACCATGAAGACACTCGCATACATACGATCCATGGGTATCGTGGCATCTTGCGCGCTCAGCATCATCACACTCGTTTAGCTGTGGTACTGCGCACTCGTCAATATCTGCGTGGAGACAACACACAGAACAACAAGGGAAATCCTCATGTTTGGAATTTAATTAAGTGGTCTTTGTAAAAATAATAAAAAAACAAAAAAAATCAAGGCTAGTTAGTCGCTATTTTTGTGAAAATGCGAATTGTTTTCTTTCCCTTCTCCACAGAGGAACACCGGGAAAGATCCAATATTGTAATTATTTCGTTACAAATTTCAAACCAGCTCATGTGAATGGACATACATGTACCCACATACATGTACAGCCGGGGACCCACTATTGCATTGGCCCTATCATCAAATTTGCAATGAACCAACTACTCACCTTGCTGTACAAATATCGAGCATGAAGGTCACCGCCAATAAGCTGTATAAGTTGGCATCGTTGTGTTTTCTCACATTACCACCATGTACTGATTTGAGAAGTAATGGTACGAATGATCTCATCAGGTTTTACAACTGGCTTCGTCTGTTCGTGTCACAGAATCGTGTGACGATATGTTTCCCTCCGGCTGCACTGAGTCCTAATCGCGCCTGGACCAGTGGTTGTGATGAAGCCGAGACCCAAGGTCGGCAGAGCATCCCAGACCACGCCACCACTCCCCATATTCATGGCTCACACATGACGGGTTTACGTGGCTCGAGTAGTAAAAAAATCGACGCACAGAATATATCGCTCAATAGCCACGTGCGCAGATTTGAATGAGGGGTGTCTCTACCTTCCTGG
Organism: Sycon ciliatum; assembly: GCF_964019385.1. Taxonomy (NCBI): domain Eukaryota; kingdom Metazoa; phylum Porifera; class Calcarea; order Leucosolenida; family Sycettidae; genus Sycon; species Sycon ciliatum. Next base: position 27,932,172 of record NC_088651.1, on the reverse strand, counting down.
GCAGGGAGTGACGTGGAAACTCCTTGAAAATGGCAGACTGCATCGCGGCAGCTTTAAAAAATTGAATTCGGTCTGAAGACCAAAATGGCTGAGATCAGACGCCTTTTGTTGGTTCGCTGGCATTTCAGGTAAGACACTGGGTTGTGGCGCTGGCGTTTTGACCCTGGTAGTAGCAAATGTTGGTCCACTGTGTTACTCCTGCGACGAGGTTTACAGGAAGCCCACGTTTGTAAAATTGTTCAAAGATTTTTTCGTTTAGCGATTGGTGTAGCCCAGAGACCGTTTGGAGAGTGTCGTGAAGACAAAATACGATATATGGGGACATAACGCTGAAACACACCGTCACGCCATCACCAAACGCAGTCCAGGAGCCAAAATCAGATTGAGTACATCAAGTCGTTATCACGGTTGGGAACCAATTTCACTGTTTGTGTTACCTGAACATCAGCTTTTTTACACTTACCAGTCTCACATCGCTCTCCAACAAGTCCCAGAGGACATTGACACCGAGGTGTTTCGCTGGTGGCGTTGTGAAGGCATACGCCACGGGCGGAGCAGGGAAGCACGGACGGGGTAGAGGACGCTGGACATGTCGCGTTTCGGTCTGCGGAAACAACACAAACATTGACAGCAAACATTGGCATTTAGAAAGGAGAATGTCGCCACATTTTTCCCGTTGGATGCACTCTGAAATCTAGTGTTGAGCCAATAATGAAAGGTACAAAGGACGTCAACACACGGACACGGGAAAGGAGGAAATGACCATTCGAAATCAACGCGAACATAGTCTGGATCTTGAGTGAGAACACATGTTCTTCACGAAGGCCCACATTCATTGAAACACATACATGTATGAACGGGAGAGGTAAGGTTTCCAATAAATTACTCTAAAGCTGAATCCACTAAATCTACTTGTGTAATCTCGAATATGCTTGAATAACAAAGGCTACGTCTTATTTACCCCCCCCCCCCCCCCCCACACACACCCTTTCCCAACTTCCCAATATTGTGCGTTGTGTGAATGAACAAACAGTGCTGGCAACTGAAATCCGACCCCCTTGCTGGCGAGGCGTGCCGGCAAGGGGGTCGGATTTCAGTTGCCAGCAGTGTACTATCAAAGAGGGCATTGCCGCCTGTGTGTAGCGTCTCCAACTTCGTTCCGGAACAATGGCAACATACTCGCTTACGCTAATCGCACCTGAACTGACCAATATATTCCTTACCTACGCATTGTTTCAGCTTTTCAGCCAAATCACCATCGAAGTCCAATATAACACTGATGAAGTATGTATCGGACGACTTGATCTTCTTCTCGTCAAGACCAAAGCGAGTAACGTGCCTACTTGCAACAAGCTGACTAGCATAATCCTGGCTGGCACCGGCGACTTCCAACCACGCCTGAAGGCAGTTATATTGATCCTGCTGCTTCGTACTCATCCCAGAACCTGTACAGACACAAGCAGTAAATGGTTTGGAATTGAAAAAAGTATTTTACCCCCTTTGTGGAATTTAGCACTGTAGGGAACTTGTATGTATGTATATATTTTTTTTTATTCGCAAGTACACACGGGCTACAAGCTCAATTACATGGAAGCGAATGTCAAAAACAAAACAAAATTCGACGGGTTCGCGTACCGGGCAGGTCAAGAACAAGGAGTCGTACAACTCCCTGGTCAAGTTCCACCTTTCCGCTTCCGTGGGACGCCACCACCCCATGATCAGGCGTCAGATGCGGCTCCTAAACGGCGAGGGAGGATAGATCA
>NC_088651.1:27882909-27927909 GCF_964019385.1 Sycon ciliatum | reverse complement strand
CTGGTCCCATATCACCATGGTGAGTTATCTTAGATCATTAGACCGGGACTCTACTTCTGTTTGTGTAAACAACGTTCATGTATATTGTATCAGTGGGTCTCTATTGTTATTAGGCTGCGTATGCCTGTTTTGATTCCCACTATAAATACAATTCGATGGACTTCTCGTGTGCTCTGGATGGCAGTCGTGAGTCAGTCAATTGAGAGTTCAAGTCGGCAGGAATAGCGCAAGCTCCCACGTAGGAACCAACACACAATTCACCAATTATCGCCGAAGTCGCACCAACCTCTTCTTCACTATAACTACAGTGTACAACAACAACTCATAGACTAGCGCAGAGGGCCTTAACATAGCCTTTTCTGAAGAACACACAATGCACGGCCAAGTAGTGTATGTATAGAGTATACATAACGTTATGAGCAACATGTACAATGATCATGCAGCAATGACGCAACCAAGTCTTTTTCCGCAGTTATTCGGAGTATCGCGTGAAACACTCATCAGCCAGGATATGATCAAGACAAGCATTAAGACTTGGTTGCGTCATTGCTAAAATCATTGCATAGCTGGCTCTGTCCACTGGACATAGAGCAGTATACGCTGTCTGAGGAGCTTAGACACCTGTCTAGAAGGAACATGTAAATAGCAGACTCAGCTGGGGACGTTCAGGATAGTTGTCACTGAGATCCTGAGTTTCATGCTGCTAGCTAGGCAAGCATCAGACAACTGATACTAGGATGTGTGATGCTTGCCTAGCGGCATGCAAATCAGAGTGACAACCAACCTGAACGTCCTCTGCCGAGTCTGCTATGTGCTAAGCTCTGTCTCTGTTATTGAGCACTCTCTGCAGCTCCCCGGGGATCAACGCCGTGAGTAACATGTTCAACAGTAAGGGGTGCTGCTTTGGACTGATCCTGCATGGCTATGGCATCCTTTTCTAAACACGAGATCATCAATATGAATATGACAAGTGATTTCAAATACGGAACAGCTGTTGTCATTTCACGAAGTCACGAGTTCTTGAGACACTAGAGAATGACACTGTGGTCATGTGAAGTTTACAAGGTCGATTCAGGGACGATATCACCGGATGGTGCAGAGAATGATGAGGCACATTTTGAGAATTGCTGAAAGCCTGAATTCATTGTGTTGTCAGCTGGGAAGACGTGAAACAGTGTACTGCAGTCCGAGAACATTAAGTGTCTGTTACAATCACTAATCGTTACGAGTTGCCCCATGAACTGTGCAATGACTGAGCAGTTTTGTATGTTTGCAGACGGCCGCGCTTGGTACGATGTCAACTGAACGAAAAGTCTATTTGACAACCGCTGTGGTGGGGAGGGTACAGCCAGGTCCGTTGGTCTACTGGGTTTAGTGAGTAGCGATACCGTCACCATCACCATTGCTTCTCAGCAAGAGATTATAGAGAAAAGAAAGTGGTCTTGTGTTCGTACATCTAGTTCGTTCTGAGTCCAATGTAAAGACATTGAATGCCGCCAACAGGGGAATCCCCCACTACAGGACTATACTAGTATTGTGGCTAGTTGCTTGCCAGCATGTTCTCGTACTTACGTGGCACATACATTGTACATGATTGTACATGTGCACATATTGCCCACTCTCACTGAGCTAGACAAACGGGCACGCACTACATGCCGACCCACTGTAAGGAGTGCGCTGTTACACTGCTCCTGTTGCTTTAGTGTACAGACCTTTTTAAACCATGTCCAGCAGCACATACAAAGTAGAAATGGAAGAATCACCAATCACTACTGCTTGAGGGGAGGGGAGGGGGCGGGAAATGGAAAGAGTTGATAGTAGTGAAGGTCATGTTCGACACTGGATCCACACTGGATCCGTACTATTGATCTCCAGCTGACTACCATGTCCAGTGCATACACACAATGTGACATGCTTACACACACCTCTTCCATCTTACACCTTATTTCTCTTGCTATTGGGAAGACAGTGGCGTTTGGATTTGCGAAATAAAACAAAGGTCATCATCAACCTAAAGAAACAAGGATGAATTTCAGCGACACTTGAATATCTATTCTCACAGACCCACAATCCCACAACAAGTGTAACGCATTGTTCTCGAATTCATACCGCTAGGTCTCGAGTTCCAAAAATGGCATCAGTGTCGCCTACAAGCATTGAGTTATGTTGACCTAATAGAATGCTATCATCAAACTATAATTATACTATACTCGTAAATGCAACAACCCATGCAACTGAGCTTACTCATTGTCGGTGGTACGGTAGTTTCCTGAACGACTGCTGAGCTCACGGCACACATCGTGGAGAGAATGACCACCAGGAGATGAAGATATGAACACCATATGCGAGCCATGGTGGCCAAACTCCTCCCTAAGCTAACAGTCAGAAATTCTTCAGAGTATTGCGGTAACGGTTTCACAAGAACTTCTTCTTGTGAGTTGGCCTGTTTGTAGGGCTCTATAAAACCTCTAGACCTGCGCTGTGCCTAGGGAATACTGGCAATCAAGGCAGCTAAAAAGCACTCTTTATACTACATGGCTTAATGTCTTCACTGTCTTTAGTCTACACGTCTGAGCATATGGAGAATGTACAGACGTCATGCGCCTCGTGCAGCAGCAGCACTGCAGGGTCAGTACCTTTTTCCTGTCATGGAACAGACAGACTAGCGTTTCTCAACTACTTCTCACGTACCGAAGCGCATTGCGATCTCGCACGCCTCTGTAGCGTGCGTTGCCTGGGTAGTCGTACGGGCCGGCGCTGGTGCGGCGGGCCGTTGACGCATCACTGGCCACTGGTCTAGGCAAGTACATACATGTACATGTAGACCGCATGTTCGGCATACCGGACCCGATCCTCGTTAATCCTCGTAGATCTACTGCCTACGTTTTTCCTGTTCATGTCGGTGATAGACAGTGGCCAGTGGTGCAGTGCGGTTCGAGGCAGCATGAGAGTTAAACACCCTTACATCAATGGGTGTGCGCTCGAAACGACTGCCCCACAATCCACTGACACCGGTATCGAGACGTGCCTGCTCCTTGGTGATTGTGTGCGATAGCGAAGCCGCTCTCCAGTTAATGCTTGTAGTTACGTGCACCCTGCTGCTGTGTGCGGCCCACTCAGTTGCTGTGTGAAGTGTGCGTCCAAGATCGAGTTGTTTCTGTCGGTTGCTTTCTTGGCTTTAGAATTTTCATGCTAGGCGCAGTGAGGTTTCCCCTTCATCTCTCCTTTATCTCTTTCTATCTTCACACTGAATCTCACTTTGTAGAAAATTATGTTCTGTTGCCCGTACAAGAGGCCGATTCGATTTTTTTAACTCAGTTGTTGTCAGTGTCCTTTTGTACTTTTTTCACTGCTTCTGCGGTCGCTGACCTACAATGTAGCCGCTGTCCATATCTATTCACGTGTTGAGAATGTAAACTTAATCAAAAAGTCGTCTCGCTCTTTTGGTACGAGTGTTTTCAGTGATGGTTTCATCTTTTAACACGGTATTTAAATAACGAAAAAGAAAACCTGTTCAGCTCTACGTTCACGTAGAGAAATGACGTGGAATGTGTACTGTGTCTGGTCATTACTGAGAACCAAGATGGATGTCAAGATTCAGGATAATCGAGGTGAGAGCCAGTGGTATAGGGGAACAGTAATACAACGTAAGATGCAGGACAGAAGGGTCCTGACGGTGTGGTCCTGACGGTGTGGTCCTTGTAAAGTGTGCAAATGGTGACCGGGAGGAACTTCTCAACTTGGCGAAGGAAGACTGGAAGGCAGGTGACAGCAGCAATTACACCAGGCTAATGTTGGAATCAGATTACACCAGGCTAGTGTTGGAATCAGCATTCTCAGAGTCTGAGGTTAAACATGTCTTAAAATCGATGGTTTGTACCAAGTCCGACGGACCAGACGGTATGCCCCTGCAAGTGCTATGTCATCTGATAGGCAAGGCCATCTCCGAGCTTTGTCGCATTATTAACCTCTCCTGGACCACTGGCTATTGTCCAAGAGCTTGAAAAACCAGCCGACTTGTCCCTGTACCCAAGCCCAAGCCCAAGCCAGGTGCATTCAGACCTATCAGCCTAACAGATGCTCTCGCTCGAGTTACGGACCGACTGGTGACGAGGCGCTTGACGCATTTCCTGGAGCAATTTGAATTTATCCCCGGCGAACAAGCTGGTTTCCGTAGAGCAACACGACATCTTGATGGCTAGGCTCGGATCTCTAGATCCACCAGCTCAATTGACTTGGTGGATCAATTCCGTGGACGAATCGTAGACACGAAGTGGGGTACAACAGTCAGCGGTAAGAGAACAGTGCATCGTGGCGTGCCACAAGGGACGTCAATCTCGCCCATGCTGTGCCTAGGGACTGTGTACACTGCTTCGATTTTTGACAACCTATATCTTCCAAGTCTATCGCAACATCAGGTAGACGTCATGCCGTTCATGTACGCAGATGACATCGCCCTCGCTGTGTCAAGCAAGAATGTGTCGACTATGCAATCCACTATGCAGGAATTGCTGGACCACGTCTCTGCATTCTGTCGCTGTAGCTGCATTACACCTTAAAACCCGTCAAAGTCAGTACAAGTTGGTATTTCAACGTCTTACCGAGTTCCACACTTGTCTTTGCACCAGTTCCTCAACAACGTTGCAATACCATCAGCTTCCTCGACCCGCTACAGGGGATCGTTGTGAGTGCCAACATGAACTTTTCTGAGCAATGTCTAGCTGCCCGCCAACGCATCCTACAGCGTCTGCGAGTCATCCAGGCCACGACTGGTCGGGAGTGGGGCTTGGACCAACAATCAGCATGCACTATCATCTGGGTTATAATATGGCGCGGCTGCATACTATGGCCTCACAACGAACAGTGGAAAACGACTGCTGGAGACAGCTTACAACCAGTACCTGCGCGTCGCTACAGGATGTGTGCCTTCTACAACAGTCACCACTGACCAACCTCCACGAGGTTGCAGGTGCTCCGTCCCTACATACAAAGATCTCACACGCCAGGCTGGGAATTTGGCCAATATCGCTCACCGTCACAACACCCCAACCCCTGCTCGCACCTTCTCTCCACTCAGGTTCCTCAACACATACGCCATGACAAGACCACTTGGCAACAGTTAGCCCAGGAGACTTTGCCTACTCAGCAATTTCTCCCGCTGCCTTCGCGACCACCGCCATGGGCAAAGGTGGAGAACTTGACGATCCCCATCACTGACTGCAGCAGAGATGATCCCCCGCATGTCCGGTTGTCTGCAGCCCTGGAGTGCCTGGACAAAGTTTCCTCTCTTTGCGCTCAATCTCAGTCATATGAAGTCAGGACAGATGGTAGTGTCACTGATGAGGGTACAGGAGGAAGTGGCTATCTTGTCATCAAAGTCACTGATGGCCAACGCTCTGAAGTGTGCAGTGGAAGCGATCCTGCTGGCGTGGTAGCAACTTCCTTCACCGCCGAGGTAACTGCTGCCGTAGCCGGTCTCTCTGCGGCAGGAGATCTACTTACGGCTGGTCTCACCGTCAACCCAGATGATCAACCCTCGCTGCCAGACCTCATCCTCGTTACGGACAGTCGTTCGTTGACTGATTCTGTTGCCGGCGATCCGTACCGTATGAGCCCAGATACGATTCCTGTGTTTGAGGCCATCAAGAGTATTAGCCAGCTTGTTAGCAGCATCCACCTTGTTTGGGTTAGCAGTCACTGTGGCTTATTCCTCAACGACAAAGTAGATCGCCTGGTTGCAGCGGGTACCCAGGTCCCCCAGCGTCACGTCCGTTTTCCAGTGCAAGCCACCTAGACTGCAGTCCGCAAGGCAACACGGTACCCCGCGCCACCACTGCTCGACACCAAGACGCTCGGCGACCTTCGGACACGGAAAGCGTCCTGCAAGCTGAACCAGCTGATGACCGGCAACTGTAGTCTTCTGAATGGCTGCCTCCACCGCATTGGAGCTGGAGACTCGCCTCACTGTGTCGTCTGCCCTGGCGTCGTCGAGGATGCAACGCACTTCCTTTTCGACTGTCCAGCAAGAGCACAAAGCTGTCACTCTGCAGCTCTTCAGTCGTCTTCATCCGTCAGTCAAGCTGTAGCCGACTCTCCCTTAGGCCTACAATATTGCGCGATTCTTGCAGTTGAAGAAACTGTTATGAAGTTTCGAACACAGACTTGAAACACACAATACATTGTACAATCATGATGAATTGCCACTGTTATGTGAACTCTCATTACACCGGTAATATGTGGTAGACTCTGATGATTACTCTTTGAAGTATGAAACCGATCAGCCAACTCACTGCAAATGACTTTTGTGAATTGAAAATGAGTGCTTTGTGTGGGAGGAGTCTACCTCCCTCAAAACCCTCCACATACGTGACATTATCACTGACATAATTATACAAATTGCAATTTCAAGTTTGGACTTCGCGGAGAAAGTTTTAGAAAATTAGAGGCCACATGCCACGTACTGCTCTTTTCTCTCCGAAACTCAACACTTGCAAGCCAGATATGAAAGAAAGGAAGAAAAAAATCATCAGTCTCACCACCGGGACTCGAACCAGTACGTGGCATGTGGCCTCTAATTTCCTATAATTATACGAGGTGATTTGTAAAAAATTTACATGGCACTGCAGGAAATGCGGCATGAACGTATGTTGGGTGTTGACGGCGGAGCACCCATTGAGGGTGGTCTGCAGTCTTCTTCCAACACAGAAGTACATGTATATGAATCAGGTGAAGGAGTCACTGCACTTGTCTTGGAGAGTATGGAAGCCCCGACATTGTCAGTATGTGCCGGTGAAATGCACTGTGGCCCAGATGCACGAAGGCACCCTGTCGTGGGACGGCTGGCGCGCATCATGGATGGTATCTTCGCTTAGTGTGGTTATTTCACGCATGAGGATGCGCTGCAAGTTGAAAGAAATGGAGCAGCAAGATAAGGTCTGCGTGCTCATGCTCTACAATGCCGGCAGGCGGTCAAAGATATCCTACCGTTTTGAACCGCAGTTGACGACGTACAGAAACCAATACGTTGGGCAACCTGCAAAACCAGTCTGCTTTCTCTGCATGTGACTTGCTTCAGATGTATCTTGATTTCCCATTGCAAGCTTATTGACACATTTAGGTCATATTTGTTGATGTTAGACCCTATTTTACCGACTTGTAAAATTGTGTACACACTTTTTCTGGGTGAAAAAATGCATGCAAAGCAACCCCACACTGTGTCTCTCATGTTTGTGGTATTCGATCAAGAAGTCCATACGTGGATAGAGGACATACATAGTGACAGAATGAGACCATGCACACTTCAAAACTCGCCAGGGTAACGAAATGATAGCCTTTTTTACTTTCTTCACTAGTTTGAGGGAAAGAGACAAACGGGAAAAGTCTGAAGAAAAAACTGACTGTCACCACCAGGACTCGAACCAGGGACCCTCGCTTGTAGCTAGCGATGCTCTAACCACTGAGCTATGGTGTAGTCGTCATCCCAGCATAGACTGTTCAACATTTTCTTCAGACTTCGTAACTCACACTTCCTGTGAATCCACACAGGCGGGTGGGACGCAGCCCTCACTGTACCCACACACTTCACGTGCACTCTAGCACGCGGGGAGCCCCAAGTCAAAAAATCTTCACTAGTTTGAGGGAAAGAGACAAACGGGAAAAGTCTGAAGAAAAAATTGACTGTCACCATCAGGACTCGAACCAGGGACCCTCGCTTGTAGCTAGCAATGCTCTAACCACTGAGCTATGGTGTAGTCGTCATCCCAGCATAGACTGTTCAACATTTTCTTCAGACTTCGTTACTCACACTTCCTGTGAATCATTTTTTTTTTTACTTTCATGTAAAATTATTACAAATCACCTCGTACATGTACATGATTGTACTAGTAGGCATTATTAGTCTAGCATGACGTCATAATAATTATTATCTCAGTGTTTTCCGAAGAATACAGAGATAGGAAATTTGAGGCCACATGCCACGTAATGCTCTTTTCTCTCCGAAACTCAACACTTGCAAGCCAGATATGAAAGAAAGAAAAAATCATCAGTCACACCACCGGGACTCGAACCAGGGACCTTGCTATTCGCGAGCAATGCTCTAACCAACTGAGCTACAGTATGACTCTTATCCACAGTGATGGCAAATCTATCCTTCTTCGATCAATCAATATCTGGCTTGCATCATACTGGCAACTCACACCAATCAAGAGGGCCCTCGGCCATTCGCTTGATATCATGGGGAGCGCATCAAACTATGTCCACTGCGAGCAAATACAAATTGCAATTTCAAATTTGGACTTCACGGAGAATTTTCAAAGTGTTAGCAAATTTGAGGCCACATGCCACGTAATGCTCTTTTCTCTCCGAAACTCAACACTTGCAAGCCAGATATGAAAGAAAGAAAAAATCATCAGTCACACCACCGGGACTCATCGAAGAAGGATAGATTTGCCATCACTGTGGATAAGAGTCATACTGTAGCTCAGTTGGTTAGAGCATTGCTCGCGAATAGCAAGGTCCCTGGTTCGAGTCCCGGTGGTGTGACTGATGATTTTTTCTTTCTTTCATATCTGGCTTGCAAGTGTTGAGTTTCGGAGAGAAAAGAGCATTACGTGGCATGTGGCCTCAAATTTGCTAACACTTTGAAAATTCTCCGTGAAGTCCAAATTTGAAATTGCAATTTGTATTTGCTCGCAGTGGACATAGTTTGATGCGCTCCCCATGATATCAAGCGAATGGCCGAGGGCCCTCTTGACTGGTGTGAGTTGCCAGTATGATGCAAGCCAGATATGAATTGATCGAAGAAGGATAGATTTGCCATCACTGTGGATAAGAGTCATACTGTAGCTCAGTTGGTTAGAGCATTGCTCGCGAATAGCAAGGTCCCTGGTTCGAGTCCCGGTACAGAGATAGAGAAAAAAAAGTGTGTACTGCAAATCCCCGGCCCGGGCGCGCGGGCCCTTGCCTTGGCCTTGCACTTGGCACTTCTCTTCCACATTTCGGGATAAGGGGCTGTGCGAACAGTTCCGCGCATCGATCCGGATTCCCGGGCGCCCGCCACGCCGGGATTCGTGCACGGTGGATCTACGGGGTACGATGTACGATACCACAATCTCCCTGCCCGGACCTCCCGCCAGCGCTAGCGTTTGCGCGCTCATCACGACATCAACCCCGGGCTTGCGAACTCGCATGCTGTAACATTTTTTTTTACATGCCACATGAATTAATTTTTATGAAAATTAATGGGAAGAAGGAGAAGGTCATAAGAAGCAGAAGAAGAAAGCGCTCTGCTATGCTACTGTAGCTGTATCATTTTTCCTTGACGTGGTTCAAAGTAGTTAGTTTGGAAAGGGCAGGATTTTGCCGAATCAGCTGCCACAGCATGGATAGCTTGCCAGCAGACTCCGGATCCCGAGCGGCGGGAGCTGCAGTAAGAACTAATGATAGTGATTGTCATACTGCTGCTCGTCAATGATCTTTCATCCATTTGAAAGCAGCTCGTTGAGAACTACCGTATTATCACTTGTAAATGTACAGTACAGTCGTCCCTCTCTAATCCAGCACTTAATCCAGCACCCTCGATAAACTAGCACAATTTTCAGTAGCCAAAATGTCCTCTTCATGCACATTGCAGCAGTAAATCAGATTTGTTAATCCAGCACCCTCCCAGCAGATTTTCTGTGGCACAAATAGTGCCGGATTAGAGAGGGACCACTGTACTTTTATTTTTTCAAAGGTGGTCAGACCTGTACTACTATGAGACTGTACTAGTATTGGAGACGTACTTTTATTGATTCTGGAAAGATTGATTGCCTGGGTTGGGTGGTAAACAACTCGTGACCATGATAGTGTGACGCTGTAAATACGTCCAACCATGGCAAGAAACTGTGCAGCAAGACACAAAGGTGATGAACGGGTAATAAGAACGAAGTAAGGTGGACCCTGGTACCTGCACCCCAGTAAAGCCCATCACATCATTCCGGCATGTACTATTATTAGAGACGTGTACTTCTATAATTTTAGACTCGCACTCAACATGTACTACAATTGGAGACGTACTACAGTGCATTTCAAAACTATAGACGCGTAGGGTTTTTGAAATATTTCAAATTTGGCTGGAACTTTTTGAGAATAGATTTCGGAATATTGCTCAGGATCGCTCCACAATTACTCTCATGTAGTTTCTAAAGGATTGGATAACAGACGCCCAATTTGGAAAAAATTATGCACAAAGTGACCACAGATTTTATGTGGTATAGATGCTGGCATAACGGTTTTTGCCTAGGTACGCGTCTATAGTTTTGAAATGGACTGTAGTATTGGGGCGTGCACGTTTATTGGGGAAAATACGGTAATTTGTTTGGTTCCAAGGGCTTCGTAATTCACTGTTAGGTTTTGTCCCAGATAGTGTCTCCGCTGTGAGATTTTTATGAATGCGTGTCAGTGTGTTATCATCTGATCCTGATTGTACCCGTTTATCCCTACTCGTATGAATTAAATTGTTCTTGCCGTGAGAGGAGCCTGAACGAGGGAGGGCCTCTATGTTGCATGTTCTGCAGTTATTTTGTTTGTTGTTATAGGACTAAAGTAAATCCACCTCCACCAATATAACAAGGGTCCGACCAATGTCCTGTTTGCAACTCTGCACCGAATCCTTCACCATGCACTAATACTAGTAATAGCATCACTGTGGTGATGCCTGAAGTTACTTAGTAGTTGGTCACCTTACACTGTATGTGGCTGACTACTGACCAGTCTGACCAGTTTGACCAGTACATGTATACTTGCACTGTATTTGGCTGACCAGTCTGACCAGTTTGACCAGTACATGTATACTTACACTGTATTTGGCTGACCAGTCTGACCAGTACATGTACCGTAAAGTACCGTTGATCCCCCCCCCCCCCCCCCACGCCATGTCGCTTCCCAGCTGGGTTTTCGGCAGGGGGCGGGAATTAGATCAAGGCTGTCAAGTGCAGTACGATGTACAACAACGTAGAAGTTCAGACTCGATTTGCTGGATTGTGCACATTTTCATCCTGGATTGGCAAATATTGTGTACAGCAGTGCATGCGTCGGTTCAACATCGTATTTCGTTGTATACGCCGAAGTCGCTTCACCGGTAGAAAATCGACAGGGGGCGGGAATTAGAGAGGGGGCGGATCAACGGTACTTTACGGTATACTTGCACTGTATGTGGCTGACCACTGACCAGACTGACCAGTACATGTATACTTGCACTGTATGTGGCTGACCACTGACCAGTCTGACCAGTACATGTATACTTGCACTGTATGTGGCTGACCACTGACCAGACTGACCAGTACATGTATACTTGCACTGTATGTGGCTGACCACTGACCAGACTGACCAGTACATGTATACAGTGACTCATTTGATTGGACACTGCTGTTGTAGCATTAGAGTACGTCAGTGCTGCCAACCAACTGGGTCTGTTTGTGTACTTTGACTTATGATTTTCCGTATTTTGCTGGGTTTTGCGTATTGCCAATGTACGGTTGTGTAGCGACCTACTCACTGAGTATTACGTCATTCTACAAACGCATGCGCAAGAAAATAAATCATTCTCTTTGGTCACAACTTCTTCGTTGTCCGGTTGGCCAAAGTAGCCGTCGTCTAGGGCCCGACGTAAAACCCTAAATTGGTGACCCCGACGCTGCGCTCTTCGGAGTTTTGAGCATGCCATCCCTGAGCTCGGCCCGCCGCAGTTTCCTGCTCGCCTCAACTCTCGGGATCCCGTCAATCGCCGGCTGTTGACGTAAAACTTGAGCCTCACCACCACTCGTCACTGGATCCGCCTCGGAGCTGCTGTGGCCCCTGCCACCCTCCCGGCCCACCTGGATACCCCGCTATCCTGCCACGGCACATCGTCCAGTCGTCTTCGTCTTCGTCCATATTCGTCCTGGCCTCAAGCTGGAAATTGGCCACCTCCACCCGTCGTACCAGCTCACTCACTGTGCACGCACGCAGGCACACGCCCGGCACCGGACCCCATGGAGCTGCGCTCGCCTCCATCTGTCCCCGCCTCAGTCGGCACGCCTCGCCCCAGTGCAGCGCTCCTGCTGGTATCCCGCCAAGTCTGCAACATGCAGCCGCCTCTGACATGATAACACTCCTCTGTCACGCGTACATTTCCTCTTTTCTTTCTTTCTGCCTCTGACACGATAACACTCCTCTGTCATGCGTACGTTTCCTCTTTTCTTTCTTTCTGCCTCTGACATGCTCTCCACCTCTGTCACGTTAACACACCTCTGACACGTTAACCCGCCTCTGTCATGCATCTCTCTCATTTCCGCTTTCTGCACTGTTTTTGATTTTGTTTCGGCCTTTGTTGCCACGTCACAAACAAATTTCATACACGCAGCGCTCTCGCTTGTACATATGTATCATATTATTATATTTTTGCCTTTCCGCCTTGTACATGCTGCGCTTTCCTTTCTCTTCTCTTTCTTGTTTCTTGTTTATCGTGCTTCGCTCCTCTCGACCTCACCACTGGCGGGGGAGTACTGTAGCGACCTACTCGCTGAGTATTACGTCATTCTACAAACGCATGCGCAAGAAATAAAATCATTCTCTTTGGTCACAACTTCTTCGTTGTCCGGTTGGCCAAAGTAGCCGTCGTCTAGGGCCCGACGTAAAACCCTAAAGTTGTGTGCGTTGCTTCTGTTGTGTTTTGTCGGCACTCGCATGGTTGTCGGTGGTTGGATTTTGCTAGTGCACAACATGTGGGACTTGTACCAGGACATGATATATCATATTTGTGCTACATGTAATCGAAGAGTGGCATGCCCTCGCTTTGGCACAGGGATATCCATCGCTCAGCTTGCCCTTGCCATGCTTCTACATACATATCTGTAGCTGATCGATCCTCTTCGACTTTTCTGTACCATCTTGCTCGCGAAGATTTTCCATACAAATACGGAAAAATCGTCAGCACTGGTATGTGTACGTGTGTTGTCTGAGATAACATTGATGGACTGATCGAGGAGCGTTAGGAATACTGTCAGTCTTCTCTCTGCCCCCCCCCCCCCGTCCCTCTCACTCACTCTCTCACTCGGTCTCTCTCTGTGTGTCTCTCTCGTTCTCTCTCTCTCTCTCTCTCTCGTTCTCTCTCTCTCTCGTTCTCTCTCTCTCTCTCTCTCTCTCTCTCTCTCTCTCTCTCTCTCTCTCTCTCTCTCTCTCTCTCTCTCTCTCTCTCTCTCTCTCTCTCTCTGTTCCTACCTCTTATGTCCGTCAAATCAGAATAGTCCGGCTCGTCTCAGTATTGGAGAAATTGAGTACGACCACTCCCAGATCGGTGATGGTGGCTCTGTTGGTGCAGTCACTGGAATTGAGAATTTCGAGGCTGAGTTTGAGAGAAAGCGTCTCAGATTAGCGGAGGTGAGTGCGACACACTGGTGGGTTCTTGATTATTCATCTATGAGCTTCATTGTCCGGATGAATGGCGATATGACGTCAATGTAGTTGGCGTGCAAAGCACGGGTCCACGGAGGCCTTCTAGATGCAGGAATGTCATGAGCAGCGTGATGAGCAGACTGAACGCAGTGATGAGCAGACATGAACACCGTGTACTGTAAGACATGTATATATAACGAGGAAGCAAATCTAACGTTTTAACGGATGACATTTCTTCGTTATAATAAGATCCGTTGAGGCCGTACTGCTTCATATAATGCTGTGTGTGGATATGGCAGAATACTGCAAGATCGTTAACATAATAATTATCTTCTCGTTAACCTATGAATTTTGGACAATCGTTAAATTTGCGACTCGTTATTGTAACATGTCTTACAGTATTGTTCTTTCGTCAGTTTGCGGCGTACACTTGCCGGTGCACAGTTGAGGAATGATGTCATGGCACAATGTTTTTAAATCATCGCTGCATTTCAATTTTTGATCATGGAGAGTTTCACCTGTACAATAATTATAGTTGTATTTGCAGGATGGTGGATCGGCAGAAGCAGTTTTTGATTGGTCCGATCATACCCAGCTCTTTCCTACTTTGTGCATGATAGGAAAGATATGCACATGTCCATACCCAGCTCTTTCCTACTTTGTGTATGATAGGAAAGATAGTCACATGGCCTCCTCAGTAGTAACACACACGTCGGTGGCCAAAACGTTGGCCCAGCCATGGCCGGACCAACCGAATCGGTTCCGCCGGGCCTGATATTATAATGTCTGCGTGATTGTGCCGGTGTGCGCACTCTCGTACATGTGTGTGTGTGTGTGTGTGTCTCTCTCTCTCTCTCTCTCTCTCTCTCTCTCTCTCTCTCTCTCTCTCTCTCTCTCTCTCTCTCTCTCTCTCTCACACACATACTCTCTCTCTCTCTCACTCTCTCGTTCTCTCTACCTTTCCACTATCAATTAGGTCGAGGAGGATGCCCGACAAATACGCCTGGATCTAGCAGCTAAAGATGATGAGATTCGATTGCTGCGTGAAGAACTTGGCCTCACACCACTGGCACAGATCAAACAAGCAGTGACATCATCAGTACCCTATCAGAAAACCATGGAGATTGGCGATCGGGTCGCCAGCTCGGAAGCGTAAGTGCAATGTGTGTGTGTGTGTGTGTGCACGTGTATGTATTATGTGCGTGCGTGTGTCTGCGTGTGTGTGTCCATATGGTGTAGTGATATCAAGAGTACATACCCCCCCCCCCCCAGAGTGTGCAACTTGACTATGGGTGCTGTCCCGACAGAATTTCAAGTTGACGTCATTTTTATGATGCAATGCGCACTGTACACGGATTATCAGACGAATCCGGAACATGTGGTTGACCAAAGCCGATCTGATCCTGTACAAAGAAAAACGTGTGATGCGCTGACACCCGTACACATGTTGTAAATCAAGGAGCATTGCGTCATAAATAATGACGTCAACTTGAAATTCTGTCGGGACGGCAGGGTACTGTAATTTCACAAATCTTCGGTGTGCTTTTATTTTCGGTACTTTCGGTGCATCTGTTTCATACCTAAAATTTCAATACACCAAAAAAACACTATCACACATAATCCAATAGGGAATTGCTCCTCTGTACCTAAAATTTCTGTTCACCTAACCTGGCCTTTTGCCCTCATACCGAAAATATTGAGCACCGAATATTTCTGAAATTAGAGTATGTGGGTCCTGGGAGTTGCACACTCTGGAGGGTTATGTACTCTTGGTGATACAGTAAACACCTGTAACTAAAGACCACCGTGACTAGCGACCAGCCTGGTACTACAGACCACCGTGACTAGCGACCAGCCTGGTACTAAAGACCACCGTGACTAGCGACCAGCCTGGTACTACAGACCACCGTGACTAGCGACCAGCCTGGTACTACAGACCACCGTGACTAGCGACCAGCCTGGTACTACAGACCACCGTGACTAGCGACCAGCCTGGTACTACAGACCACCGTGACTAGCGACCAGCCTGGTACTACAGACCACCGTGACTAGCGACCAGCCTGGTACTACAGACCACCGTGACTAGCGACCAGCCTGGTACTACAGACCACCGTGACTAGCGACCAGCCTGGTACTACAGACCACCGTGACTAGCGACCAGCCTGGTACTACAGACCACCGTGACTAGCGACCAGCCTGGTACTACAGACCACCGTGACTAGCGACCAGCCTGGTACTACAGACCACCGTGACTAGCGACCAGCCTGGTTCTACCGACCACTTCGCCAGGCACGGACGATCTCACATTCAAAATTCACTGTGACTAGCGACTACCTGCTGAACGCGACCAGCGACCGCCTTTTCTTGTCCCAAAGACGATTTTCGACCCGTAACTAGCGACCGCGATGTAGGAAATCAAGTGTTGCTCGAAGCTCCTTTTTGAAATTTTGATGATTTTCCGTGGTCCTGAAACGAATCTTTCGATACCACAGCTGAAGAAATGAATGCAGGTCATTTTGACTGTGGAGTCGGTGTGGACTGCACTGCACTTGTCAGAATTTCAAGCGCTGTCAAGAATAAACATGATAGGAAACGTCTTGGAGAGCGCATCGAAAGCGCTCTCTGATCGATGTTACTACTAGGAGGAGAAACGAAGACAGAGCGGCTCTGACACCCCAGTCATACAGACGAATCGACGATGGCATCAAGGAATCCAGAAACAAAGCAGCACCGCAAGGTCCTGATGCTGAAGGATCGCGTTCAAGCAATCGAGAAGTCGCAACAACGACAGTCGGTACGATTGATCGCATGAACAAATTTGAAGCCCAGCGCAAAACGAAACTTCCACAGGGAACGTTTGACTCCTGGCTTCAGAAGTAGGAGCTGAATTTGATGTCCGCAAAAAAATTAATCTTCTCTCTCTCTCTCTCTCTCTCTCTCTCTCTCTGTCTCTCTCCATCTATCCATCTTTCTGTCCAAGTGTTGTTTGACCTGAAATAAGAATGGCATTGCGCAAGTCTTGGGGAATTGTATTAGCTGCATTTTGATATACATATCAAATAATGGGATCCATATATGGCGGCGCGGTGCAAACCTCTAACTAAAGACCACCTGCTACTAAAGACCGCTTTTGCTGGCACCAAGGGGTGGTCGTTAGTCGCAGGTTTTACTGTATATGCAGTCGATTTCCAATCGAGAGATTGCGGGTTCAATTCTCGACGATTATGGCCACACGCGTCTTTCTTCTCTTTCTCATTCTCCTACAGTCCGTTTCAAAAAGATTTGCAATCCTGGCGATCGCCCGCGGAGTTTGGCGTCTTACCGTATGAGCACTCGAGCGCTGCCTGGAAAAACTCACTGTGAACTTGAAGAAATATTCCGCGCGAAAGCAGGAAAAATGACAACTCACTCACGATCAGGGAGTCGTAAAATACGATTCCCTGCTCACGATGATACAGTCATGTACGTCTGGTTTACAACAAACGAGTCTTCCTCGTATCGATAATGGAGTCAGAGAGGACATGTCGAAACGAAAGTGTTGTAAATGTTGACGAGCGGCATGGGTCCCAATTCGTTTTGTGACCAAATAGTTTCTTTGAGCTGCGATGCAATTTACTCACCGTGTGACGAAAACGACATCGACACGGACTCATTCCCAAGGCCATGACTTGGCAAAGCTATCCGTGTGACTTCGACGACATTTTGAGAAAAGCAGACGCTTGTGAACGCTGATAGAAGACGGCGTTGACTGCTAAATTCAAATAAATTGGCGATCTTGAAATACTAGAATAAATCTCAAAAAGCTACATATACAGCGCGATGAAGTCCATATTCACTCACACCATTGCAGTGTTGTGGGTGTGTTCACATGGCGTGAGCCAGTCAAGTGTCAGTCAGTTCGGCAGGAAGCGCGAGCTCCAACAACAAGTCATTTTGGTGCAGCCATCTTCTTTTCTTGTCCCAGCTTGATCACCAAAACAATGAAGAAGAAAAAAGTTTGACTTGAGGATAGGTTGGGATTTGAACTCACAACTTCATGGTCAGCAGACAGCATTCATAACCACAAGGCCAAAAAGGAAAGGATAAATCGTGGGTTTTGATAAAAAATCGATACTGGCTTCCTTGGCAAATTGTAAACCATGGGAAAGGGCCGGAAACCTGGCCGAAATTCTAACTCCTTAACGGCTGATCCAATTGTTCCGAAACCTTCACAGAACAATTTGCCGTGTCCTAACAAGCCATTCTATGTACTTTGCTGTCCAAATTTCCCTTATCTTCATACTTTTTAAGACCCAAACCTGATTGTAAATCTTTTTGAAACAGACTATAGCTCTTCTTTCATTCTCCTGGGTGGCTACCAACAGCCAGTGCATGCCGCAGTATGTGGTGTGGTCTGTGTGTGTGATAAAAATGAAAAAAAAAATGAAAACCAGGGATTCATTGGCCAGAAAAAGCCACTTCAACCAGGCGTGTGCTGTAGACCAGGCTAAAATTAGTGTCGGTCAATTCATCAGCCTTGCAAGCTGTTGAATCGTGTAATCCCAGCATAAGTTACTATGTCTAACATAGCTTGTTCGCTATCATCGCAGAGACAGAGACAAACAGAGAGAGACAGAGAGAGCTGGAAGCGATTGACTGGATGGAGATTGATATCTTGTTATTGTGGTTGTTGCTAGCGTGGTCATCACAATTGTCTAATGTGCCTTTGTTGTTGTCGCAGCTATAAGAAAACACAAAGCACCTTGTCCGAAGTCGGTACAAAGACGGGTGAATTGCTAAAGACGGCTGGTGCCAAGACATCAGATGCATTCAGCCAAGCTTCTCAGAACTTACAGTAAGCAATTGTCTATTTCTGCCCGTGTATCTATCTGCCTGTGTCTATCTCCTTCTGTCGGTCTGTCTCTCTCTCTCTCCCTCTCTCTCTCTC
This sequence comes from Sycon ciliatum, assembly GCF_964019385.1. NCBI lineage: Eukaryota > Metazoa > Porifera > Calcarea > Leucosolenida > Sycettidae > Sycon > Sycon ciliatum. The sequence goes on along the minus strand of NC_088651.1, from coordinate 27,909,569 downwards.
TCTCTCTCCTCTCTCTCTCTCTCTCTCTCTCTCTCTCTCTCTCTCTCTCTCTCTCTCTCTCTCTCTCCCTCTCTCTCTCTCCCTCTCCCTCTCTCTCTCTCTCTCTCTCTCTCTCTCTCTCTCTCTCTCTCTCTCTCTCTCTCTCTCTCTCTCTCTCTCTCTCTCTCTCTCTCTCTCTCCCATACAGTGGCGCTGGCAGTTTGCCTTGCTCGCATCAATAACGTGTTGACACTACTAAAGAGTAATCGATATAATCGTTTCAGCACTAGAACTTGCCACTGCTTGCTTTGTATTCTAATCAGTACATCACTTGCCTTGTGCTAACAGTTTGTGTGTGTGTGTGTGTGTGTGTGTGTGTGTGTGTGTGTGTGTGTGTGTGTGTGTGTTGTGCTGTCTTCCAGTGGAAGACAGTATGAATTTTTTGAGCTCCTGTTTCTGAATCTCCAAAGAGTTTATACCAGCCCTAGGGCGGCCCAAAGGCCGCCCTAGGAAGTTTCCCTAGTCCCCTACGTCGAGGTATAACAGTGTGGGCTTCAGGACGTGCGTTTGATGCCGTCACTCCACACTGTTCTCGTCGTAGAAGCCGCCGTCAGTTCTTGCCAAACGACGAACGGGAAAAATGTTGGCACGTAGAAACCGGAGAGGAGGAGAGAAGAAGTTGAGCATTGTGTCCTGGAATGTCCGCTCCTTGGTGGAGAGCGACGGCCCTGTCGAGACTGGAGCTGTTTCCCATCGTGTTGTGGAGGACAAGAAAATTCAAATTTGTCAACAGCAATTATTACGTTTGAGAGTTGATGTCGCTGGCCTACAGGAGACTCACTGGTTTGGCGAGGGTGTATATCCAGTCGAGGGAGCTGTTGTGCTGGCCTCAGGACGACCAGTCCCTCGCGATGACAATAATGCTGGCGAAATTTCTTTCCGTCGTGGCGAAGGTGTTTGTATTGTTTTGAACGGCGACGCGATCGAAGCGTGGCGTGCTGGCGGCTGTCAATGGACAGCCCACGGATCACGTTTGGTGTCAGCTCGACTACTATTTACTCTCCAGGGCGGTGACAGCGTCTGGGTGACAGTGATGAGTGCGTATGCTCCAACTTTCAGTAGCTCGAAGACCCTGAAGGAGTCCTTCTATGGCGCCCTTCAACAAGCTATCACTGGCGTCCCAGCAACTGAACAGTACATCCTACTGGGAGATTTCAACGCGCGTGTGGGTACACGTTTACATGCTGACGATGACTGGAGTTACGTGCGTGGCCCGTTTGGACATGGAGTGGCAAATTCTTCTGGACAGGAGCTGATGAGTTTCTTGCTCACAAATGAGGCAATGATTTGTAATACTTGGTTCCAGAAAGAATACGACACACGATGGACTTGGCAACACCCCCGCACCAAAACACAGCATTGCATTGACTACGTCATTATTCCAAGAAATCACTGGCAACGATGTTTGGACTCACAGGTTATACACAGTGCTGAGTGTGGTACGGACCACGCAATGGTCGCCATGCGCTACCGGATCGGTTTTATTCAAAGGCACCGTAGACCAACTAAACATGGAGTGCCGAGGTTTGATGTCTCCAAGTTCCGTGATACACTGGCTCGGGGAAGAAACGTAGACTGCGAGTTGATCCGGGAATATCAGACCAAGACGGAGACAGTATTGAATGGGAAGTTATCATCACCCATCACCACTACTGGGGAGCATTGGCATGTTCTCCGTGACACGCTTACTGAAGCGGCAGGGGATGTCCTCGGCCGTAGCAAACGCAGGCAACCAGACTGGTACGTGGACAGCCGGGAAATCATCCAACCTCTACTTGCCAGACGGAACGAGTTGTACTCCCGATGGATCAAGACTGGCCAGTCCAACAATCCAGTACTGGTAGAATTCCGGAGGGCTCGAGGAGAGGCCCGCGCCGCTGTGCGAAGGGCGAAAAATGACTGGTTCGTGGCCAAGGCAGCGGAGTTGGAACAGTCACGTTTCAGCTCAGCCCACGTATGGTCTTGTATTCACGATATGCAGGCCGCACGGCAAGGCTTGCGCAGTAAGGCAACTGTGCCTATACGTGATCTGAACAACAACATATGCAAGTCTCGAGCAGAGCAGGGTACGCAGTGGCGACGGCACTTTGCCAACATACTTAATGTCGCGTCCGTGTTTGACCCAGAGGAGATTGATCAGCTAGAGGCCAGGGATCCAGTCCCAGAGCTCGATGACCTGCCAACTGCTGAGGAGCTACAGCGAGCTATAAGCAAACTACGCAATGGAAAGGCGGCCGGTGAGTCAGGCATCCTACCGGAGATGATCAAGTACAGTGGCCAGAGGTTCAGTGAGTCTCTGTTGGAACTCCTCCATCGCGTCTGGAATGATGGCACAGTACCGCAGGAATGGGTCGACTGTAATCTTATACCCATTCCCAAGAAAGGCGACCTGAGTCGCTGCGATAATTGGCGAGGCATTTCCCTCTTGGATGTTGCCGGTAAAGTACTTGCCCGCATTGTGCAGACTCGCCTGCAATCTATGGCTGAGTCCTTCTTACCAGACACTCAGTGTGGTTTTCGACGAGGGCGATCCTGTACGGATATGATATTTGTGGTCCGCCAGATGGTGGAGAAGGCATTTGAACATCGAGGGAAAGCTTTCCTCCTGTTCATCGACCTCCGCAAGGCTTATGACTCTGTCAGTCGGGATTGCCTGTGGCGCGTACTGGAGAAAGCTGGTGTTCCTCCCCGTCTCCTATCCATTGTTCAGTCCTTCCACACCTCTATGCAGGCTACAATTTGCGTTGATGGTGATAGACTCGATCCATTTGCTGTGAGGAATGGCCTCCGTCAAGGTTGCTCCATGGCTCCCACATTATTTAACATCTTCATGTGGGCAGTCTTCCAACGGTGGTATGCCCGCGTCGCAGATATCCCCGGAGCTGGTGTTCCGATTCATACTAATGCAAGGCAACGTCTGTTCTTCCGACGACACCGCACAGACACTAGACGTTCCATCCTTGACTGCCAATTTGCAGATGACTCTGCCCTGATGGCCACGCGTCGGGAGGCAATAGAGACTTGCCTAACGGCATTTGTTGAGGTGGCAGGTGCATTCGGTCTCAAAGTTAACCTAGAGAAAACCAAGCTCATGGTCACCGGTCATCATGTTACTGAAGAGGATGTGCGCCCGCTGATGTTGAATGGCCATGCGGTGGAGGTGGTCTCTGAGTTTCGCTACCTCGGAACTAATATCCACGCTGATGGCCGCTGCTCCCGGGATATCGAGTCCAGGATAGCTGCTGCATCACGTGCCTTTGGCGTTCTGAGTCGCCCAGTGTTTCGGGATAACAATCTAACGCTGGCCACCAAGCGAACAGTGTTTGAGGCGTGTGTGCTGAGCTTGCTGCTGTATGCGTCTGAGTGCTGGGTACCACTCCAAGCCGATATTGCCAAGCTGTCATCTTTTTACATGAGATGCCTCCGCACCATCATGGGTGTGTCACGCTCTGACGTCTGGGACTTCCACATCAGCAACACCACCATCCTGGAGCAGTGGAATGATGCCAGACCCCTGCCCATCAAGGACCGGATTGTGCAACGCCGTTTGGAATGGTTTGGCCACGTTATGCGCATGGATATGGAACGGACACCCCGGGTTGTTCTGTTCGGCTGCCGACCGGAGACCCGACCTGCATGCGGCCCACGAAAGCGCTGGCGAGACGCTCTGAGTCCGGATCTACAGCGATGTGACGTACAGGACTCTTGGCCAGAAGATACCCAGTCACGACCAGGGTGGAGGAACATCTACCGTGAGCTGGAACCAGCTTCGTCACCAGTGCGTAATGTGCAATGTCTTGTCTGCCGACGCGTATTTAGCAGGCCTTCGGACAAGCGCCGTCACAAGTGCTTGGATGAAAGGGCCAAGCCCATAGCAGAGCAGCGCGGTGCAGTGCAATGTCCCCAATGTCAACGGTGGCTACGCAGCCGTGGTGGGCTATCGCGGCATAAATGCACACCCCATGATCCTCAGCCCCGTGAAGACCATCCCCAAGCTATTGCAAGGGACTGTTGCGCAGCTCACTGCCCCACATGTGACCGCTGTTTCGCCAGACCGTCTGACAGATCACGACACAAATGCCACCGTAGTACGCATCGCCCGACTGCAGCAACACGATTGACATTTGAATGGTCCTGCCCCGACTGTGGCCGCCGTTTTCGCCGCGGGAGCGACCTCACCCGACACAGATGCCGGCGACCTCCCTCCTCCCCGGTTCTCTCTTAAGGAGAGCCACGTGGCCCTTGTGGCAGTGCTGAACAGGAACAGGAACAGGTGTGTGTGTGTGTCGGTGTGTGTGTGTGTCGGTGTGTGTGTGTGTGTGTGTGTGTGTGTGTGTGTGTGTGTGTGTGTGTGTGTGTGTGTGTGTGTGTGTGTGTGTATGCATGTACATATTGTGTGTATGTGTGTTCATGTGTACATGTGGGTGTTCTTGTATATGTGTGTTTGCATGTGTGTGAGTCTGTGCGTGCATGTGTGCGTGCGTGTGTCCATGCGTATACATGTGTGTTGTGTGTTTCTTGTCGTGCCGCTCCATATTCCAGGGAGAGTGAAACGCTGAACGATATTGGAGCCAAGCTACGCTTAGCTTCGTCCAGGATTAAGGTGAGCGTTTGCCTGTGTGCCTGTACGTGACTGGCTGTTTGTCCATCTGCCTGGTTGTCTGCCCGCCTGGGCTGGGTCCACACCACAGACAGGCTTTTGGATCCACTTTGATTCAGATGCTGTATGTGTTTGAACTTGTTTGGGTGGTTTCCTGCCCGCTTGGTTGGCATATCCTGAGAGATCATCCTCCCGATGCTGACTGGACAAAGCGCTCCCGGCGGTTAGGAAGCCTGCGCTGCAGGTGATGGGAAAACTAAAGTCACACAAAGGGTCTACTCACCAGATACCATAACCTGGTGTAAGCGACCTCTGTGTTTAGCGACCACCTGCTCTTAACGACCGTCTTTCCATGCACCGACAGTTCTACACAGACACTGTGGGACCTGGTTCTAAAGACCGCCTGGCTTTAACGACCGCTTTTGCTTGCACCGTGGTACGGTGGGGTGGTACCGTGGTACGGTGGGGTGGTACCGTGGTACGGTGGGGTGGTACCGTGGTACGGTGGGGTGGTACCGTGGTACGGTGGGGTGGTACCGTAGTACGGTGGGGTGGTACCGTGGTACGGTGGGGTGGTACCGTGGTACGGTGGGGTGGTACCGTGGTACGGTGGGGTGGTACCGTGGTACGGTGGGGTTGTACCGTGGTACGGTGGGGTGGTCGCTTAAACCAGGTTTCACTGTACTTTGCTAAGTCGCGTTGGTCTGATTTGATCCAGAAGTCGTCGATTACCGCATTTTCGGGAGTAGATGCCGCAGCACTTGTAAAGTGTTATCACTCCTAATTAACCCCAACAAAGCCTGATATCGTTTGTTTGTTTTCTGACGTTTTCTGCTGGCTGAGCTCCTTGCTCTGTGTTTGGTCCGGAGACACCCCCTGATTTAGGTACCATTGCCTTTGGGTCATCCGTCATAATAATAATAATAATAATATCACGATGGTCAAATTAGCAGTGATTAACAGGGTAGATGCACGCATTTCATGACAAAAATCTGGGTGCGCCTCATATTCCAGGGCGGTTAACCCTTAAAGGGGAAGTATACCCTAAAATCAAATTTTCACCAGTTGTAGTCTTCGGGGTGCTGAGTCGAATGGTCTCGGTCCGAGCAAGCTGAGACGCTCCCTTCCTCCTTTATTCCCAATCGAACTCGCGCACTTCCACCGAAACTGGGTGACTGCGCCCTACTAGATAGGGATTTGTATGGAAAAAGTCACTAAAAACGCCGTTTCGTTCTTATTAAGGCGCGGATGACCGCGATTGGTCCATATGTTGTAGTCTTTTGGCCGCTGAGTCGACTGGTTTTGGTCCGAAAAGGCTGCGATGCAGCATTCAGCCCTTATTCCCAATCGAACACGGTTGAGTAAGCGGTCACGTGCTCATTTACAGCCTGTTTGGGCCCGTTTATGTCACTCGAGTTGAACCTTTGAACCAGGGAGTCGTAAAAGCCTCTTACGACTCCCTGCTTTGAACCTTTGAGTTGAATCTTGATGTGAAAGTTGTACTCTGCAGGCACAGTGACCAGGCGACTGGTGTACGCCTGAGCACGTGACCGCTCACTCCATCGTGTTCGATTGGGAATAAGGGCCGAACGCTGCATCGCAGCCTTTTCGGACCAAAACCAGTCGACTCAGCGGCCACAAGACTACAACATGTGGACCAATCGCCGTCATCCGTGCTTTTATAAGAACGAGACGGCGTTTTTAGTGACTTTTCCATACAAATCCCTATCTAGTAGGGCGCAATCACCCAGTTTCGGTGGAAGTGCGCGAGTTCGATTGGGAATAAAGGAGGAAGGGAGCGTCTCAGCGTCCTCGGACCAAGACCATTCGACTCAGCACCCCGAAGACTACAACTAGGGATTTCAGGCGGTTTTTTGTTGTCAACAGTGCATACTGCAATTATGGCTCAAATGAAAGATATGGATGTGATTATCAACCAGCCAAAAAATCAGAGCAATCGGCCAAGGGAAACCAGAGTTATGATCATTTGAATACGGGTGGGTACCCTTCATCGGCAAGTATACAATTAGGATGGGAAGCACGGCACAAAACGGGTTTCAAGAAGGCCATAGCAACACCCTAGCAACAGCCCAAAGTGCTCCAAATCGCACCAAACTTGGACAGCATGATTAGTGGAGCCCACCGGTATAAAATCACTGAATATTTTTTTGAATTTTTAAAAACTGAACAGAAATAACAACAATGGCGTCCATAGCAACGACCTTAGCAACAGGCTTAGAATCTATGAAACTGCTGCTCATTGTATCAAAATTCACCTGTTGGATAATTATGTACATACTGATATGGCATAGCATACATGTACCAATTAATGTTTGAACAAGAAACAGGACAATGAGCTTCCCGGCCGAAGTAAAAATATAGTATACATGTATCTACAAGTGACGCGCTCAGCAAAAGTGGTTGCGACTGGCCTCACAATTAATACGCGACATTGCAATGTTAACATGCCAGAAGGAGAGACAGAGGCTCAGCAGCAGCAACAACAGCAACAGCACTCTCACACACCATTTCAAGCATACATATAGACCTGTTCATCCATGAACACGCGCACCCACCACCAGTCCGTGCGCCAACACCCACCCACACGCACACGTGTGTGTGCGCGCGCGCGCGCACACACACACACACACACACACACACACACACACACACACACACACACACACACACTACTACTATAGCATGACTGCCCCATAGGGCCACGTCACTCCCTTGTGACAGGGAGCCAGAGTCAGGGTAAGAGAGTCCATGCTGGCGAGCCACATGCCGGTTGACATCTCGTTTTAGCCGAGAACGTTTAAAGCAACCAGAGGAGAGGAGGAGAGTCAATGCTAAAGGCCGATGTGTCAGGTTCGGCGCGTGGAACACACAACAGATTTCTGCAGTTTCCCTTTTTCTTGCTAATTCTTCTTCCAGATCAATGATTTTCTTTGACAGGCTTTCAACAGAATTTTTTTCAAATTTACTGGCATTTTCTTTTTGAATGTCACACGATTCAGTACCGACATTACGTGCTGGGATGACATCCAGTTCAGGCAGAACGAACGGCTGACAAAGCAGTTCGCTGATGGCGTCCTCGGCTTTGTCCTTCAGCAGCTTCTTCCGTCGGTATCTCACCCGCTTGACTTTCGTCCCAACTGCTTTCGCGTTCACTTTGTCTATTTCCTTGCCATCCACTGCTGACAACAGCAAAATCAGCGACTGCCAATTTATTTGCGTGTTTGTAGTCCACGACAGAAGTTCAAGGACGAGGCTGTTCGTCAGCTGGCCAGGACTATCCACTGCTACCCGCCCTGATGGCGAGTCAAGACGGAGCGCATTGCAACTGTTTACGCGTCAGAGACAGCTTCTTGCACAGAGGGCCAATCCAAGACTCGTCTTTCTCGCACGCCATGGCGTTCTACTAAATTTCGCGAACAACCGCGACTCGTCAGCAAGATACAAGGAACTGATCTAAACTAAATCGAGGGTGCAGAATCCGATTATCGATGTTGCGAGTGTGTGCAATGCTTGCATCATATCGAAAATCGACTTTGAAATCATTGAAAGACGCACGAATCCAGTCTTTTTTACGCCATTTCACCGAGATTGGTACCAAATGAAAGCTCAAAACCTCTACTCTCATGTAAACCCGTTCGATTTTGTCTCCAAGCGTCACTGCATCATCCAGTGACAGTTGAACGCCTCCGCAAAAATTGTGCCATGCGCAGATCCCCAAATCAATGCAGCTGCATGAAGGCTCTTTCGGGCCAAAAAGTCACGTGACTGAAATCCCTACTACAACTGGTGAAATTTTGATTTTAGGGTATACTTCCCCTTTAAGGTACGGATATATCCGTACCGATATGCAGAGTATACCGGGCGACTTCAAACTTCCGTAACTTCGCGAATTCTTGACCGAATCGCCTCATCGAAAGGTCTATCGGCATTAGAAGACTTGCAGCTGTCGTCTCGAAGAAACCCGAACGCGATCCTAGGTCCTGGAGTGGAGTTATGGCGCTCGACCGAAAAATCACGTCTCAAGCTGGGGTTTTTTTAGCGTGTAAAATGCACTTCAGCTGGGGATTTCCCATTTCGCACGTGCCTAGCCAGCCAGGTGCTATGACGCAGTCCGGCTATGGGCATCCCGACTTCTTTGCAATAAAGTTTGAGGGAATTGCATCGCGATGAGTATTTCGCTCGCAATCAGCATGACCCTGGCGCGTACGCTTGCTTCGCTTACTGTACATTTGCGTTGCTGCTTATCGTATTTACTGTGTGAAATGTACGTATTTACTGTGTGAAATGTACGTATTTACTGTGTGAAATGTACGTATTTACTGTGTGAAATGTACGTATTTACTGTGTGAAATGTACGTATTTACTGTGTGAAATGTACGTATTTACTGTGTGAAATGTACGTATTTACTGTGTGAAATGTACGTATTTACTGTGTGAAATGTACGTATTTACTGTGTGAAATGTACGTATTTACTGTGTGAAATGTACGTATTTACTGTGTGAAATGTACGTATTTACTATGTGAAATGTACTTCCTCCACGTCATTAAAATTGTCGCTTCCCAGAGCAATTTTTCAAATTTATTTTGTCCGCTCGAAGGCGTCCCTACATCCCCCATATATTTTGTCCTTTTTCTCGTTTCTTTTTGTTCTCCACTTGTTTTCCAGTAGAGCTGTGTTAATAGTAAATTAAAACATTAAAGGGCCAAGAAATCACGGTGAAAAAGAAGAAGGACAAAATGTTACGAGTTATGGCTAACTGTCCACCAACGAAACCAGATCTTATACAGTCAGCGATCCGAGTTGAATTTTGCAAAGAAATCAGCTAGAAATTGAGGCAGAGCATTATCGACGGACCAAGCTTTAGTTTGTGGCCTCCCGCTTCGCTGCACTTGCAGCTAAGGTCGACGTCTTCATCAGAGTTTGAGGCAGACCCTTCAGCATTCAAAAATACGCTGAACAAGACGCGCGTTCAAATTCAGGTCAAGAAACTTCGTTTGCAAGCGATCCATGCCTCCAGGTGGCAGGCGATGACGGCAAACTAGCATTTTTCAAGTACACTGTAACGACCTTCCAGCGGATAGGGTAAGCAGTTCCGCACCTTTGTTTTCAGACCTGCTACCTTCGCAGCAACATGGGCCACACTTAGCGCATTTTAGGAATTTGAGAACACTTTGTTTTTGCCGTCGTCAACTTCAGCATTTCGTATTCAGGAGGGAAACCAGGATTCTTATACCGAGCTTGCAGTCTTGATAAATGCGCACGCGAACGATGTGGGACGGCACAAACTCTAGAAAAACGATATGCGCTATGGGCGGAATATTGCGGAGCGCGATGAATTTTTTTGATGCAGAAGAGAGCTCCGACAAAGTCCCAGACCACCAAGACTTCAGTAACAAGTAGACATTGCGCAGGAAGGGTCGCACCAATGTTCGAACACAGAAAAAGCGATTCCGACAGTCTGACTAAGACGAGCAAGTCACAAACATTGCGATGTGCGAAGCGACAATTGTAATAACGTTGAGGAAATGTTCCTTATGGATAGCGCTTTCCAGGAAGCCCAGGATTGTGAGAATTGACCTAGAAATGATGCAGTTATTCAACTTATTGTCGGAGAAATATGAGCAAGAATGGCGATTTCGCGTTTTCTGAAAATAGTTCTAGGGCTGAAAGGGTTGATACTTGGGAAATACAGTGGCGACGACACCTGACATCACCACGTTCATACCCGATGGTACTAATTGACTGTAGCAGCCTGGTGAGTTTCTGCTCATTTGTCATCCAATGTCCAAACGCTCTAACGAATCTGTGTCTGTGTTTGTTTGCATTTTTGAACAGAGCTCTTTCAGCAAAGAATCACCTGAGTCCCCATCTGTATCTACTCCTGGTATTGTTGAGGATGTGACAGAACCCACGGCTACTGATTAACAAGTTACATTCTCTCTCTCTCTCTCTCTCTCTCTCTCTCTCTCTCTCTCTCTCTCTCTCTCTCTCTCTCTCTCTCTCTCTCTCTCTCTCTCTCTCTCAGGCTATTGTATTTGTCTTCTGTTTTGTCTGACGTGCTTGCGGCTGCGTGCACACACGTCTATGTGAGCGCTACTTAGTGCATGCTCTCCGCTTTGCACGCACGCACACACACACACACACACACACACACACACACACTCCTAGCTACACTGCCCCATTCTCCACACCGTACGGATATCTTCGTTATCAAGTGCTCCGCGGCACCGTGAAACGCCTGCCGGTATTCTTTGCCCCCCCCCCCCCATACAATATAGTGAGTGATTATTCAAACGTGCAGTTGTCTTCCTGCCCTCCCCAGAATATGCATTCATTCATTTAGGGTATTTATTGGAAAGGGTGATTTCCGAGTCTGTTTTGCGAATGGCCGCAATGCCGGGTTTGCCCACCTTCTATCTCGAATTTATTATCATTTTGGATTTGTCAGGCACATCTCGTTTGCGTGTCAAGCGCAGAGTGGAGTACTATTTTCTAGCCTGGAGCAGTTCTGTACCAGTATGATTTTTTTTCATCAAATAATTGAACATTGAGTTATTTACAATATGGGAATAGGAAAGCAATCGAGCCCACTTCACTTGGCGAATGCCGTCAAGTCCTTCTTATTCTTTATTTTTTCCTTCATTTTGAATACTTTCCAATATGATCATGGTTCAAGCTAGAGCCTGCAGCAGGAGTAGTAAAAGTAGATATTTTACTACTCCCTGGCCTGCACTAACCGGACTCACGGGTTTGCATCTGCCTATGTGTGTGGTGGGGGTGGGGGGCGTGTGTGCGCCCAGCACAAGTTGCTATGCCTACAGTCCATTTCAAAACTATAGACGCGTAGGGTTTTTGAAATATTTCAAATTTGGCTGGACCTTTTTGAGAATAGTTTTCGGAATATTGCTCAGGACCGCTCCACAATTACTCTCATAATTATAGTTTCTAAACAATTGGACAACAGACGCCCAATTTGGAAAAAATTATGCACAAAGTGATCACAGATTTTATGTGGTATAGATGCTGGCATAACGGTTTTTGCCTAGGTACGCGTCTTTAGTTTTGAAATGGACTGTAGCATAGCTGTTCGCTATCCGATGATGGGCAGGTCTGGACTGTAGCATAGCTGTTCGCTATCCGATGATGGGCAGGTCTGAGGTGTGCATGTGTGTGCGCACAGTAGAATCGCGGGGCCCAGAAAGTCGTTTCCAAGAGGCAAACGCGGGGCGTGCTGGGACGTTCTTGTCTTGGAGCGATCTGACTGCATTAGCACATTCATGTAGAGACAATTTGTACCAAAAAACTATGTTTCTATTCTAGGCCACCTCTCTCTCTCTCTCGCGCTCTCTCTTGTACAGTAGGTATCGGTTATAGCGTGGGTGTTTGAAAAACGACTTTCTATTCTTATTTCCGGTATTTCTTGCACACGATCAATCAAGTGTGACATATTATCATAAATGCATGTCCGCAGAGGCAGGAAGGTCATCGTACATGTACATGCAACGTAGTGCTACTGTGCATGCGACTGGTCATAGATGTAGTTCTATGTGGCTATGCAACGTGACATTCATTACCACAACAGTTGAACCTGCAGCACTACAACGTAACGCGAGTCAGATGAGAAATTCAGAACTGCATCGGACGGATATTGAGATAGTTTTCCTCATTGATCTGATCATAATATCAAAAGTAGATAAACTATAGTGTGCAACTCCGGATCTCTTCTGCACAATCTGCAGATATCCCCGCCCGCGGCGGATTTTTTTGTTGACGTCGCCTTTTTCAGAAAAAACGCGCATTTTGTCCCAGAGCATGCCGTGTGAGAGCACGTGCTGGGCACCGACTTCAAAGCCCGGCCACGTGCACGAGGCAACATTTTCCAAAAGACTTGCAGCGCGTGCATCGTCGAAAAGATTACGTCAACAAAAAGTTCCGCCGCGGGCCAACCCATCCCGGAGTTGCACACTCTTGTTTATCTACTCTTGATGTTATATTACTACAGGCGGTACACTTTGTACTAATCTGGCATGTTTCGCTACACAAAGTCCATTCTTAGGACCGATATACTAATATTCTACTATGCGATAAAATTGCTTGTAAGAATAAAATTTAATGTGCATTTGAAACCCATGGTGTGATTATGAAAACATGAGAGTTCATTCTTGTAGGCAGTATCTTCTTTTACACGACCACGCTATAACCGATACCAAGAGTACATAAACCTGGTGTATGTACTCTTGCCGATACGCACTGAAGAGGCCAACCACCTCGGGGCCCATGAGGATAATAAGCACGCGGTTGCTGTTGGGTCTGCAACTGCTGAGGACAGCATGTTATGTTCGGCTACAGCTTGTAGCAAGGACACGTGCTGTAAGCTCTAAACACTAGAGTCTAGCAGGGAGTCGTAAAATACCGGTATTTTACGACTCCCTGGAGTCTAGTATACACTAAAAAAAAAAAAAAAAGTAAGTTGTACCCTGCAAAAAAAAAAAAAAAAAAAAAGTATACAACTCAGGATACTGGAAACCCGGAAACTTTTGCGATCCTGAAAAGTTTGCGATTTAAGTGGGCGCGAAACTGTAGACTCGAGTCAATCATCAAATGGACTCCAGTCGACCGGAAACGTTTGCAGGCGCAAAATGGTCTATCATTGCAATACGCGGACTAAAATGGGCACAAACGATTCCGGGATTACAGTACCCTTTCTATGGGTTCAGCCAACGGCAAAAACTCACATCACAGTCATGGTGTAGAGTTCCTGTTGTGCATTTCCAGCCCGGTTTAGCCAGCGACGAGTAATAACCCGGTTTAGCCAGCGACGAGTAATAACCCGGTTTAGCCAGCGACGAGTAATAGCCCGGTTTAGCCAGCGACGAGTAATAACCCGGTTTAGCCAGCGACGAGTAATAAAAATAGCACTCCCTAATAGAAACTCACTCAGCTTGTACAAAATAAATATCGGTATTTGCGGAAGGCCCCTAAGCTCCCAAGAATGTGCAATTTTGGATACCCTTCCTATGCATTACGTCGTGGTGTAGTGTTCCCGTTGCTTACTCCCAGCCTGGTTTAGCAACCGATGGAGTTGAAAGAAAGAAAAGTACATGTAGACCTGTCTGACAGAAATCCACTCAGCTTATCGCGGCGAATGATCAGTATGCGCATGATGCTTGATCATGGCAGATACCAGTATGCGGACCGTATAGTGCACACACACACGTCAGCCTTTCTTGTAGCCGGTACATACTAATAGTAGTCAAAGTCATACTTTGAATATGTGGCTGGTGTGAGTTTCCGCCGCCGGAGACACTGTATTCAGAAAAGCACACTATTGGGAGCTTCTAATACTCTTGCTTGTTGATAGTCATCCGTCTTAATTTTAGCGACAGCGACTGTGACACACACTTGTACCAAGAGTACGTAACCATGGTAACCCCCGGAGTGGATCTGATAACTATGCTTGTCTAGCACCATTTATTACACTGGCGTTAATCTAGCCAGAAGTAGTCCATGGTTGACAGGTATGTATACTTCAAATAGAAAGTATACGAACCCTGGAACCAACAAAGGTGGCAGGTACAACATTACACCTTTAAGTAGCTGAGCATGCTGGCAACAGACCCAACACAATCCGGCATAAGTGTACCCACCAACCGCAGTACTAGCTGACACACACAGACACAGACACACACACATGCCCATCGCTGATATCGAACAAGCTATGTTAGACATAGCAACTTGTGCTGGGATAACACCATTCAACAGAACAAGCTATGTTAGACATAGCAACTTGTGCTGGGATTACACCATTCAACAGAACAAGCTATGTTAGACATAGCAACTTGTGCTGGGATTACACCATTCAACAGAACAAGCTATGTTAGACATAGCAACTTGTGCTGGGATTACACCATTCAACAGTTTGCGAGGCTGATGAATTGACAACCACTAATTTTGGCCTGGACACACACACACACACACACGCACGCACACACACACACACACACACACACACACACTGTATGGCATCGCCGGTGAGTTTATCGCGGGTATATCCGTAACCTAATATTCGGAGCAGAAAGGTTCGACAAGCAAAACGAAAACAAGCTAAGACGACTACAAAGGATATTTACGCTCTCCACAAAAGGCAAGAGAAATAGGGCGAACCGAAAACAGAGTACACGATGACACCGTTTTCAAACACGGTCGAAACACCTGGAGCAGTGTCAAGGACTCAAGTCAAGAAAGATAGTGGGAACGGCACCGGCTACACGCATCCACAATAGAAAATATGTCTAGGGACGAGAAACCAGCCGCACAGTCACAGACGTGTCGGACGCTTACGCCGGGGGCGAAAATAAATTACACAATCGCTTGTGAAGCAGAACAAGCTGCATCTGTCCTAGAAAGAAAGAAAGAATGCATAACAATAATGCTTCATAAACAAAACAGACCTAAAATAGCGGGAAAAGATGGAGGATTGTAGCCATGGTGATGTGACACATTAAAGGTTTATGCTCGGTCACCGTGGCAACCTCACAGACTGATGGGCGTTTAGCCCTTGTTACCATGGTAATAAACTGAAGGTTAAGCCCTTAACTTACACACAGTAAATGTACATGCCTGATCAAGAGCATGGGGTCACGCGGAAGAGGATCGGCGATTGGACACTCCGAAAATAAATACTTCAACTGAATATTAATTGTATGAAAGAGACATACGCAGGTTGTTGATGATCAAGGGGATCTTGTCGAACAGTCGGAAAGGGATCTTGTTGGAAAGAGGCAGTTGTGTGTCTTGGCATACAATTAGAAGTTCTAGAGGTAAGAGGACATTTTAGAATTCAAGTTGCCATCTAATGCACTAAAAACTATTGGGTTAGCATACCATACTTGAACCAACGATAGGAACATTGCTCAATACTATACTGGATGGGTCAAAACAAGAAAAAGAACACACACACACACACACACACACACACACACACACACACAGGCACTGCACAAGAACACCGTCTCGATTGACACACAAGCACCGGGCCAGCTCAGAGGGCGAGGGTACACAGCGCTGTGTGTGCTACGCTACACACGTAGCGTGCACAGACTTACGTAAACCCGGCGCTGCACATGATCCGAGTCAGTCGTAGAGCTTGAAGAAAACATGGGACATGCGCTTAGACCAACACTAGGTGGGTCATGTGACCTGCTACACTAGGCGGGTCATGTGATCTGCAACACTAGGCGGGTCATGTGACCTGCAGTACTAGGTGGGTCATGTGACCTGCAACACTAGGCAGGTCATGTGATCTGCAACACTAGGTGGGTGGGTCATGTGATCACCTACACATACACTAGAACTAGTAGTAGGTCAGAGAAGCTTGGCGAGAAACTCAATCACATTCTCGTAGACAGTCCAGGAGAGAGCAATAACACACGACCGACGGGCAATGCGGGCCTGAGCACCGCGGAAGAACGTAAGGCTGCCCTCGTCCTGCACACACACACACACACACACACACACACACACACACACACACACACACACACACACACACAGAATACGGACACATGGACACACAGGCACGTACACGGACATGGACACAGACACGGACACAAACACGGACACAGACATGGACAAGCACACAGACATGCACACAGACATGGACAAGCACACAAACATGGATGCATACAAGCACACAGACATGGACATGGACACAGACGTGGACAAGCACACAGACAAGGACGCACACAAGCAAACAGACATGGACATGGACAAGCACACAGACATGGACAGGAAACAAGGAGAGAAACAGCATGACTGTGTGTGATTCTTGAGAGACACTGACGCATAGCATGTCAAGACTAAAGGGTTCCCTTACAATTGGTCCACACACCCCACTCCCCTCCACCCACAAGCATTCCCTTAAACACACACGCACGCACACACACACACACACACACACGCACGAGCACAGACACACAGACACACACACACAAAAACGCACATACACACAAAACGCACACACACACACGCACACATACAAAGCAATATGGGTATCTCACCTGGAGCATTTTGCGCGCCATGCGCAAAGTTCCCTCGCTGTGATTCTTGTCGATTTGCATATGTGTTTTGACAACATCAACAGGGTGGGTCAGGAGACAAGCCATCACAGCAGAGTAGATAGCTAACAACAACAACAACAACGACGATGACAACAACAACAACAGCAGCAGCAGCAGCAGCACCAGCAGCAACAAGTACAAGAACAACAAATACAAGAATCACCACCACCACGACGACAACAGAGAGAGAGAGAGAGAGCGTCTAGTATGTAGTAGGGAATTCTTAGACAAAACACACACCCAAAGACCAGGGGAAAAGAGACATTCCACCTGTTCTGACCGTTAGAACGAAGGAAAAGAACGAAGAGCAAAGAAAGAATGTCAAAAAATTGCAGGCACACACGGACACAACACTGAAAGGAACAAGTTAATTGGATATGTACACAGCTTTGGCTCATGAAATGAAAACAAAGGTTTAACTTATGAAACTAACCACAGCAGAGGTTGACACTTCTTCTATTGTTCTCATCTGAAACTGCAAACAAAAAACAGAAAGGAAGCAGACAAAGGAGAGATTCCATTGACAACTATGAGAAGAAAGCTTTCTGGAACCCTTCAATCGTTGCTCTGATTGTGATACGAGTGAACATAGTCCTATTCATAGCTTTACAAAAAATACAGAGAGAGAGAGAGAGAGAGAGAGAGAGAGAGAGAGAGAGAGAGAGAGAGAGAGAGAGAGAGAGAGAGAGAGAGAGAGAGAGAGAGAGAGAGAGAGAGAGAGAGAGAGAGAGAGAGAGAGAGAGAGAGAGAGAGAGAGAGAGAGAGAGAGAGAGAGAGAGAGAGAGAGAGACAGAGAGGGAGAGAGAGAGAGAGAGACAGAGAGAGAGACAGAGACAGAGAGGGGGAAATCAGTTTGTGAAAATGTCTACTGCATCGAAATAATTGGTGCAGTATGAGCAGCAACACATTGCGAATAACAACGCATAACAGCGCATAACAAACATACAGCCGCATAACAAACATACAGCCACACAACAGACATACAGCCGCACAACAAACATACAGCCACACAACAAACATACAGCCACACAACAAACATACAGCCACACAACAAACATACAGCCACACAACAAACACACAGCCACACAACAAACACACAGCCACACAACAGCACACAAACGCCCACAGGTTGCCCTGTGGAAGGAGCGACAAATTCATCAACATTTCCCCCCGTATCCTCAGGAGAGAGAACGTTTTCTCCGTCTCTCTTTCCGTGTAATGAGCCTCCAAATAATGTAGTCGGTAACTCAGAAGTACATCTCCACCGTACTAGGCCCCCAGATTTTAATAATCGCACCCCTTTTGCACTGATTGCTGTGGGAGATGTTGGTGCTGTAGGCAGACTTTTCCATGGTACTAGACCGCCTGAGGATAATTTTCACCCCAGTGCCCCCTTGTGTTACAATATCCATTCTGACCATGCTGCCAAGTGTTTGCAGGTGGTTACAAACGCCCATTGTAAACTAAGCTTCCTTATGCTTCGTATCCACTCCTCCAGAATTAGCAATCTCCTGTCCAAGCGCCTATGTCACCCAGACTGAAGGCGTCACTCGGACCAATGATCCAAATGCGTATGTTGTCCCTGCCACCAGGCGAGCCTCTGGTGACTGTCGGCCGCTCGTTTCTGCTGTTAGATTATGGAACGCCCTGCCACATAACAGCACATAACAAACATACAGCCACACAACAAACATACAGCCACAAAACAAACATACAGCCACACAACAAACATACAGCCATATAAAAAACAAACAGCCATATAACAAACATACAGCCATAATTATAACAAACATACAGCCCTATAACAAACAAACATCCACATAACAAACATACAGCCACATAACAAACATACAGCCACAAAACAAACATACAGCCACACAACAAACATACAGCCACACAACAAACAGTGCAAGGCTCATACAGATCGGAGAAACGAGACAAGAGCAACGTGGACAAGAGCAACGTGGGCAAGAGCAACGTGGACAAGAGCAACGTGACCAAGAGCAACGTGGACAGGAGCAACGTGGACAGGAGCAACGTGGACAGGAGCAACGTGGACAAGAGCAACGTGGACAAGAGCAACGTGGACAAGAGCAACGAGACAAGAGCAACGAGACATGAGCAACGTGGACAAGAGCAACTTGGTCAAGAGCAACGTGGACAAGAGCAACGTGGACAAGAGCAACGTGGACAAGAGCAACGTGGACAAGAGCAACGTGGACAAGAGCAACGAGACAAGAGCAACGTGGACAAGAGCAACATGGACAAGAGCAACGTGGACAAGAGCAACGTGGTCAAGAGCAACGTGGTCAAGAGCAACGTGGTCAAGAGCAACGTGGACAAAAGCAACGTGACCAAGAGCAACGTGGACAGGAGCAACGTGGACAGGAGCAACGTGGACAGGAGCAACGTGGACAGGAGCAACGTAGACAAGAGCAACGTGGTCAAGAGCAACGTGGACAAGAGCAACGTGGACAAGAGCAACGTGGACAAGAGCAACGAGACAAGAGCAACAAGACATGAGCAACGTGGACAAGAGCAACGTGGTCAAGAGCAACGTGGACAAGAGCAACGTGGACAAGAGCAACGTGGACAAGAGCAACGTGGACAAGAGCAACGTGGACAAGAGCAACGTGGACAAGAGCAACGAGACAAGAGCAACGTGGACAAGAGCAACGTGGACAAGAGCAACGTGGACAAGAGCAACGTGGTCAAGAGCAACGTGGTCAAGAGCAACGTGGTCAAGAGCAACGTGGTCAAGAGCAACGTGGTCAAGAGCAACGAGACAAGAGCAACGTGGTCAAGAGCAACGTGGTCAAGAGCAACGTGGACAAGAGCAACGTGGACAAGAGCAACGTGGACAAGAGCAACGTGGTCAAGAGCAACGAGACAAGAGCAACGTGGTCAAGAGCAACGTGGACAAGAGCAACGTGGACAAGAGCAACGTGGACAAGAGCAACGTGGTCGCTTACAGTTTTTGTGAGCATAGCGCTTGGACGCCGTGTAAAACATGTAGTAGAGAGATGATGATGGGACGTCTCGCAGGAGTGTAGCAAACATGCCACAGTACAGACCTCGCACACCCTCTCTCTTGTACATAGAGCAGAGTGCATGGAAAACACTGCGATACTCGTACCGACCACTCTACAAGATAACAAGACGGGGTGGAGAGAGAGAGAGAGAGCAGCTTCAGCATCATCCGAACACGCATAGTATTCCATACCATAGACCTCTTGTTCTAGCCCGCCACAAATACAAGCCCCTCCCCTCCCCCGGTACACAAGGCTTAGCCTTGCAATGTCTAGACATGTACAATCAGACCTCGCCTATCCGGTCATCTTTTATCTGGATCCCTCGCCATTCGGAAGGAAACCGCTGGTTCCCGATTAACAGCATATGTTACGCATACAACATAACCGGATCTCGCGGATGTTTGCGGTTTTAAGCGAGGTCTGACTGTAGTTCAAGATACTAGGTAACAACAGCAGCACACATACATACATGTATATAGGAAACACACAAGAACATAAAGTCACATACGGCATAACACCGGGCACGCATACACACACACACGCGCGCGCAGGCGCACACACCTCAGACCTGCCCATCGCGGAAGCGATGATAGCGAACAGCTATGTTAGACATAGCAACTTGTGCTGGGATTGCACCATTCAACAGCTTGCAAGGCTGATGAATTGACCGCCACTATTTTTAGCCTGGTATCCACCACACAAGCTGATTGAAGTGACTTTTTTCTGGCCAGTGAATCCCTATTTTTCATTTTTTTTCGACACACACCACATACTCCGGCATACACTGGCTGTTGGTAACCACCCAGGAGAATGAAAGAGGAGCTAGGAGAATGAGAAAGAGAAGAAAGACGTGTGCGACCATAATCGTCGGGAATTGAACCCGCAACCTCTCGATTGGAAATCGACTGCACATACCACTGCACCATATGACACACACACACACACACACACACACACACACACCTTGGACCTTGGACGCGCTGCCATATTCTGGCTATGCGGACCCCATGGGGGGTTGAGCAGGTTCGGAACAGTAGGGGCGATGACGGGATAGGTCCTGTGGTCTACTGAATCGCCGACCGCAATTGCAAACGATGCAGAAGGAGCTACGGTCTGTGTTGGTTGCTCTGGCCGAGCCACGGCTGCACTTGTGACGTTTCATGCCTTGGCGCGATAGCACACAGCGGTTGCAGCGGGCGCAGTGGAAGCTGCAGCGTTCGCAGGACATATTGTTTGTAACCGGTGACTCAAGTGTGTCAGAAGATGCCTCTGCTGGTGATGTTGCTGGCGAGCACTTGTGTCGGGCAAATCCACCCTTGCTCCGGAACCATCTGTCGCACTGATCGCAGTGACAGCTTCCTGGCTGTTGGCTTACGGGTAGGGCACGCGTAGCTGTACACTTGTGTCGCTTCCTGTCACTTACACGACTGAAGGAGCGGTGACAAGTTTGGCACACAACCGGTGATGGTCGAGGTCTGTTCTGCTTGTCTGGCAGACAACGGTAAGCCTGGCGCCATTTGGAGCGAGAAGAGGTGGCCACTTCATACCAGTCGTCAAGTGGTTTGACGTCACTCCGAACACAGTCTCGCCACCTTTTCCGCGGACCATGGGCAGGTCTCTTGTTTGGAAACGAACCGAACAGTAGAGCCTTCGGGATGCGCTCATCCTCCATCCTTGCCACATGACCAAGCCACTCAAGGCGACGTCTGCTGAGACGACACTCCATGTCCAAGGTATCTCCCCAGCGCTCCAGAACTTCAACATTAGTTATCCTGTCATTCCATACATCTTGACGACTGATGCCCAGAATGGTGCGGACACAACGGAGATGAAAGACAGACAACGCATGAACATCAGCCTGTAGCGGTACCCAGCATTCGGACCCATAGAGCAGAGTCGACAGCACACAAGCATTGTACACTGACCGTTTGATGGATATTGTCAGTGACACACACACACACACACACACACCTTTGGAAAGCCCATCGCCGAAGGCGATGATAGCTATTAGGCGAGGCAGTAGTTCTTGTGTCGGGATAAACCATTTGGACGGCGAAAGTCGCGGCCGCAGACACAGACGAACACTCTTGGTTGCGGCTGACTTGGTGGCTTCCGACGGCTACGCTCGCGCCAGTCCCGTCCTGGGCAAGGTGGTACCATTGAGCCTCCAGGATACCGGTCGCACGCAGGTCTGAAGCTGGCACATCTCTCCAACGACGATTGGGTCCATGGCAGGCCGCGTGTTAGTGCCCTCCGCAAACAGGATCTGCTTTGGAAACCTGGTGTCGTCCATCCTTGCGAGGAGACAAAGCCATCGCAGGCGATTTGCACGAAACACACACACACACACACCTTTGACCTTTGACCTTTGACGCCCATCGCCGGAGGCGATGATAGCAATGCTACGGCAGAAGCCATAGCAACTTGTGCCGGGATTGCACCATTCAACAGCTTGCAAGGCTGAAGAATTGACCGTCACTATTCAGCCTGGTCTACACCATACAGCTATTTTGAAGTGGTTTTTCTGGCCAGTGAATCCCTATTTTTGGTCTTTTCATTTTCATTTTTTTTTTCTTTTTTTCCCGCACACAACATCACACCACATACTCCGGCATGCACTGGCTGTTGGTAACCACCCAGGAGAATGAAAGAAAAGTCAGGAAGAGTCTGAGAAAGAGAAAGAAAGACGTGTGTGACCATAATCGTCGGGAATCGAACCCGCAACCTATCGATTGGAAATCGCTGCACATACCACTGCACCATATGGACACACACACACACACACACACACACACACACACACACACACACACACACACACACACACACACACCATATCCGTGCGCGCACACACACACACACACACACACGTGCACACACACACACCTACCTCGAAACCGGGTCTTGACGACAGTGAACGGTAGTAGAGTAGCACAGGTCACGGAGCGTGCAGCTCCAGCACAAAGAGCTGCACAGCCCGGACTGGGGTCATGATCTCCAGACAGTACAAACTGTTGAAGAGTGTGCAACACACCAAAGTACAGCCCAACTCCGGGAACCGTTCGTGTTAACGACTGCACATAGCATATACACAGGACAATAAGAAAACATCCGTTAAGAGAGAAAGAGAGGAAGAGAGAGAGAGAGAGAGAGAGAGAGAGAGGAGAGAGAGAGAGAGAGAGAGAGAGAGAGAGAGAGAGAGTAAGAGAGAGAGAAAGAGAGAGAGAGAGAGAGAGAGAGAGAGAGAGAGAGAGAGAGAGAGAGAGAGAGAGAAAGAGAGAAAGAGAGAGAGAGAGAGAGAGAGAGAGAGAGAGAGAGAGAGAGAGAGGGAGAAAAAAGAGAGAGCGAGAGAGAGAGAGAGAGAGAGAGAGAGAGAGAGAGAGAGAGAGAGAGAGAGAGAGAGAGAGAGAGAGAGAGAGAGAGAGAGAGAGAGAGAGAGAGAGCGAGAGAGAGAGTGAGTGAACATAATATACCAATAATGACAGTGGGATTTTCCGCATCCGTCCTCCCGGACGCCCTCAAGTCCAAGTATATGTAAAGCAAAGGTGTGAGAACGAATTAGTGCAATATTGAAATTCAAGAGACTTCCAAGCGGCATCCTATCCTTCGGCATGCAGAAGATCACAAGGTATAAATTCAAAAGAACTAAGTTTCGAAAGGTAACACTGGGAGGCGCAGAATTGTCAGAATCAACGTTGTCCTCCCTGGGCGATGTTGACCATGAAATTAGATTCTGGAGATGAACGGAGATTCACCTCAACAGATTTCATCTGTTATAGGCCATTCACCCGACATGCAAACCCTTGCAAGCGTGTGACCAAGATAACACTGGCAAACCGTGATCCAGTTCACACGGTGCTGGGCAAACTTTGCACACGTCAATGTATCCATAGTGACCTCCTGAAAATGCCCGGAAACTTTTAAATTTTGAATTTTCACTGCATTTGCAGTACGCACTTTCAACAAAAGACACTTTTGCTGGTGTGCAAAGTATAATCACGAGCATGAGGGCCCCGGCCAAGTTCAAAAATCAGTTGCACGCGTGTGTCCAAGTTTATCGTATGCGCCTAAATATCCTTGGGAACGGTACGATAAAAGTGAGTTTGCACGTCGTGCGAATGACCTATTATGGACGGATTTTACCGGACAAAATTCCTTTCTACAGTGTTGAAGCAGAGTATCGGCAGGAGAACATAAGGCTGTGTTTACATGAGAATTTTCAAGCCGGGTTGAAGACTGTACGCTGGAAGGAATAGGTGGGTGGTGCATGACCAGAGTGACCCGGGTGAATTACTGATATGGCCACAAAAAGTCCACATCCTGAGTTCTGTATGGTCACGTGAATGCTTTTGCTCGAAATGTGGGTGTGGAGTGCCGAGCTGTGAAAACCATTTCAGAATGTTGTTGAAAACCTAAATTGTTTGGTCCTACAAAGACCCATTCTATCTCCAAGGAAACAATATGTAGAAGAAACAGTAGAACTAACTGGTGTTAATCCTTTCCAGAGAGCGCCGATGTTTTCATTCCGAACTACGTCCAACATGACCCGTATTGTCCCAGTGGGGGCTGGTCGGTGTAGAGTGTTCGTACGAGAACTGAGCGTGCCGCTGCTACTGCCTGCTGAAGGTGGTGTTGATGATGATGATGCGGAGGATGTGCCACTGCTGACAAAAGCACCGGAAACACATACAAACACACACAGACACACATATGCATATGCACAACGGACACACATATGCATATGCACACACAGACACACATATGCATATGCACACACAGACACACATATGCATATGCACACACACACACACACACGGACACACCCACCCACCCACCAACACAGACATATACAGACACATGCACACACGCACACATACGAGCACACACAGACATAGACAGACACACACAATCATATGCACACCCACAGCAACAGCACAACCAAGTATTCTTTGCTGTTTTGCGGGGGGGGGCTTTATATTGTACATAGCATACGGCACACAACAACCTAACATCATGTTGACTTCTGATATAATCAAGAGTAAAGAACCTCCCAAGACTGTGCAACTCTCCATACAGAGTCTCCGACGGCGAAAACTCACATCACGTGTTCAAAGTACGATTTGTACTTTGTGCAGAAAAAGGCTAGCGTGCGTGCAATCCGATTATATGCCATGATTATGCTGATGTTTCGCAAAAACTGAGTGGGTTTCTATCAGAGAGTGTTATTTGTTTAACTCCATTGGTTGTTGAAATGGGCTGGGTGTGTACAGCAGGGACGCGACACCACGTGATGTGAGTTTTCACCGTTGGCGAATCCCATAGCAAGGCTATCCAGAGAGGCACACTCTTGGTAGCTGATGCTCTGTCGTGGACATGGAAATCCGTTGAGTAGTCAAGCGGCCATGGGGTGCTGGCCTTGCAGCCGCGAGCACTATTGGTCCTTG
Source organism: Sycon ciliatum (assembly GCF_964019385.1). NCBI lineage: Eukaryota > Metazoa > Porifera > Calcarea > Leucosolenida > Sycettidae > Sycon > Sycon ciliatum. The sequence goes on along the minus strand of NC_088651.1, from coordinate 27,884,312 downwards.
TGTGTTACAGTGTGTACATGAATTACAGCGTGTGTACGCGCCAAGGTAGAAAGGGTGCCGCTCCGGTCATTCCACTGGTCCTCAATGTCCACTGGTCCTCAATGTGCACTGGTCCTCAATGTCCACACAAGTACTAGTCATCATAGTACAATGAATAGCAATCAGGCAATCACCAAATGCACTGGGTGTTGATCAGGGTGTCTATATGGGTGTCTATATGGGTATTTATATGGGTGTTTTTGAATTCTTTATTCTCACGATGGCACCATCGCCAAAAAGAGATAAGTTTATGAGAATGTGTTGATCAGGGTGATAATCAGGGTGCTGATCGGGGTGTTGATCACGGTTTTTATCTGGGTGTTTATCAGGGTGTTTAATCAGGGTGTTCATCTCCTGGTCAAGTTGCATGCACAGCTCCAGCCTAATCCACTGACACTAGTATATAACAGGGACAGGGGCATAGGCAGTGAGGGGTACAGGGGTACAGGGGCCCACATGCTCTCACCCCCCCCCCCCCCTTAAATGAGCAACGTGAACAAAATTAATACGCCAGTGAGGGCTTTGTATGTAGAGAGGTGTGCATGCTGTGTATGTAGAGAGGTGTGTATGCTGTGTATGTAGAGAGGTATGCATGCTGTGTATGTAGAGAGGTGTGCATGCTGTGTATGTAGAGAGGTGTGTATGCTGCGTATGTAGAGAGGTGTGCATGCTGTGTGTGTAGAGAGGTGTGCATGCTGTGTGTGTAGAGAGGTGTGCATGCTGTGTATGTAGAGAGGTATGCATGCTGTGTATGTAGAGTGGTGTGCATGCTGTGTATGTAGAGAGGTGTGTATGCTGTGTATGTAGAGAGGTGTGCATGCTGTGTATGTAGAGAGGTGTGTATGCTGTGTATGTAGAGAGGTGTGTATGCTGTGTGTGTAGAGAGGTGTGCATGCTGTGTGTGTAGAGAGGTGTGCATGCTGTGTATGTAGAGAGGTATGCATGCTGTGTATGTAGAGTGGTGTGCATGCTGTGTATGTAGAGAGGTGTGTATGCTGTGTATGTAGAGAGGTGTGCATGTTGTGTATGTAGAGAGGTGTGTATGCTGTGTATGTAGAGAGGTGTGTATGCTGTGTATGTAGAGAGGTGTGCATGCTGTGTATGTAGAGAGGTGTGTATGCTGTGTATGTAGAGAGGTGTGTATGCTGTGTATGTAGAGAGGTGTGCATGCTGTGTATGTAGAGAGGTGTGTATGCTGTGTATGTAGAGAGGTGTGCATGCTGTGTATGTAGAGAGGTGTGCATGCTGTGTATGTAGAGAGGTGTGTATGCTGTCACTGTACTTGAACACGTACACACAGACACACACACACACACATACACATACCCACACCCCCTCTCTCTCTCTCTCTTTCTCTCTCTCTC
>NC_088651.1:27827909-27880409 GCF_964019385.1 Sycon ciliatum | reverse complement strand
GAAACTCGCGTGCGTTTTTCACCTTTTGTACAAGCAACAATGCGCAACAGAAAATATCATGACAATACGGTAAAATAACCATCTCAACTGGTGTGAGATGTAGCTCGGCCGCTCCGTCACATGATTTCTCCCCAAAGGCCTCGGTCACACTACGTCAATTTCGAAGCTGGATACAGCGTCAAGCCCAAGCACTTCACGCTGACGTGGAGTCACACTGCATTCTCGCCTTTGCCGTCGCGGCGTGCCGCACTTCACCAACCCAGTTTGTGGCAAGCCAAATCACTACAGTTAGAGTACGGCACAGTACGCTATTTTCAAAAGACATTCTTTTTCATGCAAGTGCACGCAGTGGCAGCGGCAAAGCAGCCGAACTGTTTGCGTCAGACACTCTTGACGCTCAAACATTTCGCGCATTTTCGTCAGTTGCCATGGAAAACTCATGATGCAGACGCTGACGCAGCATTTTTGACGCACTGTGACTGGGGCCTAATTGCATACTCTGGTTCATGAATAAACCCACTGGGCAACAACATCATTGAACTGGGCAACGACATCATTGAACTGCGAACACCCCACAGGCCACAGGCCCACACAGTCAACTGGGCATGGTCGTCCGGGCTGTTGAACAGTGCATCCCTGATCCCATGGTCGTCCGGGCTGTTGAACAGTGCATCCCTGATCCCATGGTCCTCTGGGCTGTTGAACAGTGCATCCCTGATCCCAGAATACTCACTTGCATTACTCGTGCAATCCGTTGCAATGCACAATGGGCTTAGTCATAGTCACGGTGGCCACACGTGACATCACACCACTCCTACTGATATCATGCAATCCGTTGCAATGCGCAATGGGCTTAGTCATACCCACGGTGGCCACATGTGACATCACACCACTCCTACTGATATCATGCAATCCGTTGCAATGCGCAATGGGCTTAGTCATACCCACGGTGGCCACATGTGACATCACACCACTCCTACTGATATCATGCAATCCGTTGCAATGCGCAATGGGCTTAGTCATAGTCATGGTGGCCACACGTGACATCACACCACTCCTACTGATATCATCAGTATAGGAGCTCCCAGGAGTGTGCAACTCCTGACACCCTTTCCACGGGGTTCACCAACGGCAAAAAAACTCACATCACATGGTGTAGTATTCCTGTTGTGCATTTCCAGCCCGGTTTAGCCAGCGACGAGTAATAACCCGGTTTAGCCAGCGACGAGTAATAACCCGGTTTAGCCAGCGACGAGTAATAACCCGGTTTAGCCAGCGACGAGTAATAGCCCGGTTTAGCCAGCGACGAGTAATAACCCGGTTTAGCCAGCGACGAGTAATAGCCCGGTTTAGCCAGCGACGAGTAATAGCCCGGTTTAGCCAGCGACGAGTAATAACCCGGTTTAGCCAGCGACGAGTAATAACCCGGTTTAGCCAGCGACGAGTAATAACCCGGTTTAGCCAGCGACGAGTAATAACCCGGTTTAGCCAGCGACGAGTAATAACCCGGTTTAGCCAGCGACGAGTAATAACCCGGTTTAGCCAGCGACGAGTAATAACCCGGTTTAGCCAGCGACGAGTAATAACCCGGTTTAGCCAGCGACGAGTAATAACCCGGTTTAGCCAGCGACGAGTAATAACCCGGTTTAGCCAGCGACGAGTAATAACCCGGTTTAGCCAGCGACGAGTAATAGCCCGGTTTAGCCAGCGACGAGTAATAGCCCGGTTTAGCCAGCGACGAGTAATAACCCGGTTTAGCCAGCGACGAGTAATAGCCCGGTTTAGCCAGCGACGAGTAATAACCCGGTTTAGCCAGCGACGAGTAATAACCCGGTTTAGCCAGCGACGAGTAATAGCCCGGTTTAGCCAGCGACGAGTAATAACCCGGTTTAGCCAGCGACGAGTAATAACCCGGTTTAGCCAGCGACGAGTAATAACCCGGTTTAGCCAGCGACGAGTAATAACCCGGTTTAGCCAGCGACGAGTAATAACCCGGTTTAGCCAGCGACGAGTAATAACCCGGTTTAGCCAGCGACGAGTAATAACCCGGTTTAGCCAGCGACGAGTAATAACCCGGTTTAGCCAGCGACGAGTAATAACCCGGTTTAGCCAGCGACGAGTAATAACCCGGTTTAGCCAGCGACGAGTAATAACCCGGTTTAGCCAGCGACGAGTAATAACCCGGTTTAGCCAGCGACGAGTAATAACCCGGTTTAGCCAGCGACGAGTAATAACCCGGTTTAGCCAGCGACGAGTAATAACCCGGTTTAGCCAGCGACGAGTAGTAGCCCGGTTTAGCCAGCGACGAGTAATAGCCCGGTTTAGCCAGCGACGAGTAATAACCCGGTTTAGCCAGCGACGAGTAATAGCCCGGTTTAGCCAGCGACGAGTAATAGCCCGGTTTAGCCAGCGACGAGTAATAACCCGGTTTAGCCATCGACGAGTAATAACCCGGTTTAGCCAGCGACGAGTAATAACCCGGTTTAGCCAGCGACGAGTAATAACCCGGTTTAGCCAGCGACGAGTAATAGCCCGGTTTAGCCAGCGACGAGTAATAGCCCGGTTTAGCCAGCGACGAGTAATAACCCGGTTTAGCCAGCGACGAGTAATAGCCCGGTTTAGCCAGCGACGAGTAATAACCCGGTTTAGCCAGCGACGAGTAATAACCCGGTTTAGCCAGCGACGAGTAATAGCCCGGTTTAGCCAGCGACGAGTAATAACCCGGTTTAGCCAGTGACGAGTAATAACCCGGTTTAGCCAGCGACGAGTTATAAAAATACTTAGTAGCACTCCCTAATAGAAACTCACCCAGCTTGTGAAAATCCACAGCATGATCATGGCAAAAACTCGGATTACGCGCACGCTTTCCTTCTCTGTACGTAGTATGAACACGCACCTGAACACGTCATGTCAGGACCTGCGCAGGCGTAACCGATCCGGTTGGTCGGGCCATGGCTGCTGGACCAGCGTTTTTGGCCACCCGAACACGCGTTTACTGCTGAGGATGTCATATGCATACCTGCCCTATCATACAATAACTGTATGAAAGGCTAGGGTATGGCCACATCAAGAGTACATAAACCCCCAGAGTGTGCAACACCTGATCCAGGTCTGCATAGGGTCTTGGTCGAGCGGAATCGGATCTTTGCGTCACAATACCGTACACATCCGAGGGAAACACGGGGAGCCGCGGGTACTCTCGGATCAAAAACAACGGTGCCATGCCTTGAGACCGGCCTTGCGCTGGTGTGGAGTGTACGCATGACATCAGAAGATCCGATTACGCTCGACCAAGACCCTATGCAGAGCTGGATCAGGCGTTGCACACTCTGGGGGGTTATGTACTCTTGGCCGCACCAATCAAAAATTGCTTCCTTCGGTTCCGGACGTGAGTTTTCGTCGTCAGAGACCCCATAATTATGCAGAGTTGTACACTCTTGGAAGCTTACATGTATTTACTCTTGTTGATAATGTTATTCCTAACTTATGGACTCTGACTAGCATCACGTAAGAATACCATGTACAGGTTTGTGAGCTACGCTATAGCTAGCTACATGTAGCTGTGCACACACTAGAGCTCTGTGTCCACACTCACGTGCATCACACAACTTCTGAGACTCACTTTTTTTGAATGCGTGCTGGACATCGTGCCGCCGTGGAAATCGCCTCTTTCCAACACTTGGACAAAGGATGGCCAAAGGAATGACCTTGAACTTCCCAGAAGCTAGAGACCAGTGGTGGCAGGGACCCCCCAGTTCTCCCTGGCCAAGACAAGACCTAAGCCCGACAGGGTGTTACCCCGGTCAGTGGCGGTCATCGAACCGAGCCCTGATTTTCAAACATCGTCCTCGACAACTGCCAGAACATCTTCAGCCTCGTCCACAGGGCTCAAACGCCTAGGCTCTGCTAAATCTTTAATGTGGGGAAGAAGCACAGCACTCCACGGCCACAGGTGTTGAACTATTAGTTTACTTGAGTTATGATGAGGGGTGTGCGTGTGGGTAATTTTTTTTAGGAATTAATTTGATCACTCATCGGCTGCATGCCATGCATGCATATGCACTGAGCTGCATGCGCATACATTATACATTATTGTAGTTTTGCATTGAACAAAGAAAAAAGAGACTGAGCTGATCTCCGAGCAAAGACAGGCCAGGCGGTTGTCATGTCAGTGAACCAGTGCCTTCAACCAGGCTTTCACTCTTCTCGGCCCGGCGCCCCTGGCCTGGCCTCTGGTGCAGGGAGTAGTAAAATCACGGTATTTTACTACTCCCTAGTATGTTTTTCGATTTTGACAGCATACAAGGCGAGGACGCGTAGTGCTCCTGACTACAACCCGGGAATCTGCCAACCGGGTTATGGTTGTAGTCAGGAGTACGCGTCCTCGACTTGTACAAAATCGAAAAACATAGTACAGTACATGTAGAGGGGACGGTTTCAAATAGGACACAGGTTGCAAACCGGAACGGACTCAATATTCACTTTCTCTCTTGGTATTTTGATTGGAAAACATATCTCACAGTGAGACTACGATGTGTTATACTCCGAGCCAAAATGTCATGGCTCTGCGATGACCAGAAGCGCCATATCAAGCAGGTGAGTTTTTGACGTGTTGCTTCGCACTGCGACTTGAGTTTTACGACTTTCGAAAAATCAACTTCTTGTCGCAGGTAAACAGCGGCTCGCCTCTCGCCAATAAAGCACCGCATACCAATCAAAACTAATGGAAGTACACACAAGGCTTATTGTTACTCTGTACTGGCCGTCGTGGAGCGATAGCAATTACCTAATTTCAGACCCAGAGTGAATTTGACGTGCACTCTAAAACGTGGCCGGTTTGGAGCCACCTCTGATTTGAACTTTTTTGAAGCGAAAAATTGGGCAACTAACTTGGAGGCAATGGGTCAACACAAAGGAGTGGCTCAGTTCGATTGACTCTGGCCCCAGAGCAAACTTCAACATGCCAGTTTCCTTCCACAAACATATTTCGAGTGAAAATCAACGCTGATGATCGGTTTGGGTCTATCCAAATTTGGCTGTCAAAGCGTCCCGGTATCGAGCCGTCCCCTCTACTGGCCTTATGTAAAAATGATAGCAAGAGTAGATCTACTACATCATGTACATTAAAAAAAGTAAAGTAAATTATCGTATCCGTTCAACGTTCCCGAAGAGAACTCACGACGGCCGCTAACACCCGATAAACCCTAGCGGCAGATGCAGCGCCTAACGGTGGGGGTGAGTGGGTAAGTCTCACAACCACTGGCACAAGTGCCGAAAACGACCCCATTAGCTGCATCCATGTACCCCTTGTGCCTGGCCACAAGTTCCCAGTTGACTGTGGGTAGCAGCACGGCTGGAAAAACCGCTCCCAGGCAGGACTTGAACCAGGTACCTCTTGTATCTCAATCATGGTCTTTGACCAACCCACTGTGCCTGCCTGGTCTGTATAGCAATAAAAACTGCTTTACATGCATGTCATGCATGCATAGGAAAGAGGACCAGGAGGGGAAAAGGTCTTCTACATGTAGCTTTTCATTCTGTGTGTGATTATTGTGAGGTTTTGTGTGAAATTTTAATTTTCGGCTATCACATTTCGTTAATTTCTTACTTTTTAGACGGGGTCCATGGACTAGAACACAATAACTTTTTTTAGAAAACTGCCATAAAGCAGTTTTTATTGCTATAATTTCTTTTGTTTTTTCTGTCACCAATCAATGGAAAGCCCTATATCAATATGTAAATGATGACCTTCACATCATATCAATACCGTATTATACGCATTGATGTGCAAGGCTTTTCTTGCAGAAAATGGCACTAGCATGTTCTTCTGCGGGGAAACATGTGAGTAGTGGTGGACCGTGGTGATTCTTTTTTTTATTCGGAGGTCATTCTATGCATGTTGCTGTAGCAGAATTTCATGACTCTGTCATAAAATTGTCTTGCCTTTCTGATATTTCAGATTTCCCCACCCTCGATCAGATTTATTTGAGAAATCAACCAGGTGCGTGTCGCAGATGGTTTTGTTGATTCTGTGTTTATTATGGTTTATAATCATGGGTTATCGTGATAAGGACATCCTGCATCATATTGCACTGAAATGATAATCCTGTTGATGTCGATACAACCTTTTGAAGTAGTTCAATGACTTCAAACTGTTAGTCCACGATTTTCTAAAACAACACAGCAAAGGTGGAACAATAAACATGTATTAAAATGTAAACAAACACATTGCTGAGTCCGACACCTCGTTCCAACAACTACACTGATCCTGAGGATAAAAGGGGCAAGGCTATGTTTAGAGGTACTGAGAGATAAACAAGGCACCCCAGAATAATAAAATCTTACACATCTTTTGGTGAGTATGAATGATATCCAGTCGAACCTCTTTAGGACGAACACCAAGGGACCGATGGTATTTATTCTGTGAGTTTGTCTTAACCTATTTTATAACCAGTGAATACAATTATTTCTCCAATAGACATACGAATAGATTTCTTCTACAGCGAAAGATTCTAAGCCACACCAACTCATTGACTCGTCTCGTATGAAACAAATGAGTCACTAGAGAGGTTATGCAAAACGAAAATGCGTACAAACTTTCGTTCTACGTCATGAAGTGCCAAACTTCGCGACGAACTTTCGCAACTTTGGACGCGAAACTTGCAGGGAACGCGAAATGAACTGTCGTAGGAAATTTCGTGAGATTGGGTCATGGCGTACGTGCACTTGGCCCGCGCAAACTACGAAAATGTGCAGAAGGCAAAGTTCGTGCAAAAAATCGTACACACTTTCGCTAGGACTGTCGCGAAACTTCGTTCGAATTTTCGTTTTGCAGAACCTCTCTACTGAACGTTTCTTCTAAGGCCCTCTTCAGACTAGGTACAAAACAGCCTATAAGTCACATTTACATAGAAGTTTCCAGGACAACAACAAGAATCTGGCGGGAAGCCTAAAAAGCTGCCCAATCCTTTCAGGCAGGGTGCCAACCCTTGTACAAGGCAACTTTCCTGCATTTATCGTACTTTCATACATGTCACGTGCCTGTTGTCAGGTCGTTGCTAGCATTTGGCCAATCAGAGCAGCACCGTACCAGGGCATTATCAGATGATAATGCCCGGGTACGACGTACCCATGCCCATTAGGAATGACCCCAGGCGTACTACGTACGCTGGTGCACTGCCAAATATGCACCAAGCCATGCCTTTTGGGCAGTGACCTGGTACATAATTGGCAGCACTCCAGCGCACATAGAACACTTAGGACCATTCCTAAGGACACCACATGCACTCGCACACACCACACAAAACGAAACTACTTACGTGCACCGTCCAAAACAATTATATTTTACTAGCAATGTCGACATTGGAGAAGTAATTTATAACAACGTGACAATAACACACAGCATGTCATTACCATGCATTACTAAATTCAAGTCAATTGAGACGAACAAGTCGACAGGTGAACATGTATCACAAAGTTACCTATCTGGAAGAGATCAGATTGTATCTCGAACTCCTACAAAATATACAGTTACATGTACATGTACATGTACTTCAAATGTACCTAGCTACATGATTGTCCAGTGTACATAATGGACCTCAAGTAAACTGAAAGCAATGCGAACAAAATCTCAGATGTACATTTGTGTGAAAAGTATCATTGTTCCGAATAAGAACACTTACAATGTACTCTCAAAGCTAGTCTATTTACTAGTGCCACTTGGTCAAGCATGTTTGCGGCCAACGTTAACTCCAAAGCAGCAGCGAATCAGCTAACGTTCGTACCGCCCAACAGGCAACACTAACACCAAAATGCAAAGACATATTCCTGGAACTGCAAGTAAATCTGACACAAACCGTTCTATCATTCCACCGAGAAAGCTCCTTCCGATCTTGTTCGACCCTTCATACATATGACAGCTGATTGGAACCTTCCTCCTCCCTTGACCATGTTTACTTACTTGTCTACAACTAGGCACGTGCCATGTATGAACTATAATAAACACATGGTGCATCGTGCATTATGGCTGATTGTATGCCCTAGTGCGTAGCCCTCGGTCGTGCACCGTAGCCCGCGGGCCTGCGGCCCTTGGGCTACGGTGCACGACCTCGGGCTACGCACTAGGGCATAAATCAGCCATAATGCCCTCCGTACCATGTGTTATTATATACTTCACCAGGCAGTTGTACGAACTTTGTACCCGGGTACGACTGTCCGCTGCTTTCACACATCCCAGGCCCCTTGCGCAATTTCGTAGGGTCTAAGGTTGCCTGTATATTGCATGTAAAATGTGTAGTCTGAAAGCAGGCATGGAAAAATGTTGCCTTTTAGGTTTTATGTAATTTTGTACTGAATTTTCTATGTACGTAGTCTGATGAGGGCCTAAGGGCCGTTTCACACGAGGTACAAAATCGCGTACATGTCACGTTTCCGGTTATGTTCCCTAGGAGATGGAGCACTTTTGGCGCGAAATGTGAAACGCATCGTGTACGTTTTCAGCAAGACCAGGAGGGGTGTAGAAAGCAGGATATACCCAGCGTTCTACTGACAAACTTCGTTTTCCTTGCATTGTGATCTGTCGTCGTGTTTGCTTTTTTTTGCTTCTGTTTGCTTTCATTGCTGGTTGCTGGTTGTGCCTTTCGTTTCGGACAATAAATTAATAAATAAAATAAATTCGACGGGTTCGCGTACCGGGCAGGTCAAGAACAAGGAGTTGTACAACTCCCTGGTCAAGAACCACCTTTCCGCTTCCGTGGGACGCCACCACCCCATGATCAGGCGTCAGATGCGGCTCCTAAACGGTGGGGGAGGATAGATCAGATCCACCAACCATAGGCCAAAGGCCTAAATCCCATTTGCCACATCCATGATTTACTCATGCCAGGCCACGAGTTCCCAATTAACTGTGGGTCGCAGCACGGTTGGAAAAATCCTTCCGCTTCCAAGCAGGACTTGAACCTGGTACCTCTCGTTCATTAATCATGGTCTTAGACCAACCCACTGTGCCTGCCTGCACAATACCTCGCCAAATATTCTCTGATGACCTGGAGGCTAGACTTATTGAGTTGTGGGCCGACTATCAAAAGTCAAAAAGTGGCCAGATGGTGAAGCGTATTGTGAGGGAAAGGGAGATCGCCGAGAAACTCAATGCTGCGTTCCGCTCAGGATGGTTGAATCCAGAGAAAAACTTGAAATTACACTTTGAACAAGCGAGGGCAATGCAGCCCTTCTACGCCTCGCCATCCTTTGCAACCTCTCTCGTCCGTTCATCTTTCTCTCCTTGTGGCGATCAAAGAAAACGAGAATCAGGGAGAGAACATCTCCTTGCCAAACTAATAATAATAATTATTATTTTGTGTTCAAAACTCTCGCGTTCGCGTGCGGATTCCGTATTTTACGACTTCTGTGCGAGGCAGGTCAAAGCTGCCATGGCAACTGCTGCTTGAAACGCATGTTGCGACACTCGTGTGAAATCACGCGCTGTGTACTGTGCCTAGAACGCCCATTCGTGAAAAGCCATGTATACCTCGTGTGAAACGGCCCTAAGCAACATGACGGCAACTGAAACAGCAACAGAGAAAGTACGATACATGTACAGCACATTCTTGCAGGTACTACAAACAGATTGCAGATCGTAATTCTTGCTTTGGCGGCACGAAACTTTATTTGGGGCAGTGCAATCTCGGCGGTACTCACAAATAATAAATCAAACAGCCCAGACTCGAGTGAACAAATACAATCATACAAGTACGAGATTTTCACGAGACGAGACTGCACCCATTGGCTTGTTTCGTATGAAGCAAACAAGTTTACTGAACCTCTCAACAATGGAATGATTTTCCCTGATATGCGAATTTATTTGGCAAACTCGGTCAATGGGTCCTTGAACCTTTCCCTCCAGATTGGGAACTGCCAACGATAGTATGCCACTGACCAGTGCTTTACTTGTAACGTACCAATGTACAATGAATATGAGTATTTCGACAACACATCTAACATAAACCTTACCGTCAAGAAGGTGAACTCGCGTTCTTCGCACACTGTAGACAAGGACAAAGAGATAAAAATGGATCTAAATCCGAATAAAATCAGCACACGTTTCCGTAAATGAAAGGGTGAGCATAAGCAAATGAATCGAAGGAAACCGGTCAACTCAGAGATCACCTGTCATCGAGTATTGAAGGCCTCGGCAGCGGAATAGCTAAATTTAGAAAAGAGATCCTGTCAGCTTTTCCATTTATTGCATTCCGCCCAAAATCAGCACGCTTTTCGTAAATGAAAGAGTCAACACAAGCAAATGAATCAAAGGGAACTGGTCAACTCACCTGTCATAATATTCCGCGAAAGGAGGTCTCAGCAGCGCCGAAACGAAATAAGCCAGGCCAGGAGACGAAATATCCGAAACAGCTCATACAAGAAGCAGTTCCAAAGAAGGAAGTTCCTCGTGCATGCACATCCGAAAAGGCAACAACAAAAAGTCTGCAATGCACACGCATGCGGCCAGCCTGCCGCGCGATGGTAGGAGCCATGGAGTAGCTCCCTGGTCCAGGACCAGGTACCGAGCATCTTACGTAGAAACTTACTTAGCTACGTAGACAACGTGTCTGAATAGCGGTGTCGTTAGGTAGCGCCATGTGAACACAATAATAGAAAAGCTGACAGGATCGCTTTTCTAAATAACTCCCTACTAGAATACAGTCAGTATCGCCTATATAGCGTTGGTGTTAGGCCTTGGCGGATAATGCCGGCAGAAAAATTGGCAGAATTCGGTACTTTTCTGGTAAGTTTCATGCATGTTTGGTATGTGGATAAAGTAATGGAGCAGAATTCGAGGAATTGCCTGCCATAAGGTTTGTATGGTTCTGCCAATTTCGGTGCAAAAAAGCAGAATCTGCCACCTTTTCGAGCATTATCCGCCAAGGCCTAGTTGGTGTTTGATTTTGAGCATTTTATCACTATAATTAAAGCGATATAATTATTACTAAGAAGTTTAGTAGTGGTTGCGACTTCGGCGATAATTTGTAAGAAAGGGTTTGCTCCCCACACCGGAGCTCGCGCTATTCCGCCGACTTTACTTGACACAATCTTCCTCAGCCTACTCAAGCTCAACTGATGAGGGGTGAATTCCCCGAAACACTGTGTATTGAGCAGCGAGTGGTGCTTTCTTGCAGGTTTGCCGAGTCGAAGGTTCGATGGACTTCTCGTGTGCTCTGGATGGCAGTCGTGAGTCAGTCAAGTGTCAAGTAAAGTCGGCGGAATAGCGCGAGCTCCGGTGTGGGGAGCAAACCCTTTCTTATAATTATTACTATGACCGATACTGCATGCAATGTATGCGAGTGGGGTGTCAAACGACTCAGGGCGCCGTGCACATACGCACTACATACCATTTGACCATTTGACGCCCATCGCCGGAGGCGATGATAGCGATGCTACAGCAGAAGCCATAGCAAGTTGTGCTGGGATTGCACCATTCAAAAACTTGCAAGGCTGAAGAATTGACCGCCACTATTCAGCCTGGTGTACACCACACAGCTATGAAGTGGCTTTTTCTGGCCAGTGAATCTCTACTTTTTGGTCTTTTTTCTTTTAGTTTCCCGCACACACATCACACCACATACTCCGGCATGCACTGGCTGTTGGTAGCCACCCAGGAGAATGAAAGAAAAGTCAGGAGGAGTCTGAGAAAGAGAAGAAAGACGTGTGTGACCATAATCGTCGGGAATCGAACCCGCAACAGATCGATTGGAAATCGCTGCACATACCACTGCACCATATGATACACACACATATACAATGTCATGTAGCTGGCTGTAGCTCCCGACACACAAAATCAGCATTTCCTCATGATGGAGGCATATTTTGGCAACTTGTTCGAGCAAAACTCACCAAACAACACTCACTGGACAAGTTCTTCACGCAGAAGTAACACCCTGTTCTCCTCTGACATCGCTTGATTTTACATCAATCACTATAACCGATGCAAAAATAATGTAATAAAGGTCTTTTGAAATATGAATTTGATCACTATAGGCGATATTATTATTATAGGCGATTATTACTATACGCGATAACTGTGTATACTTAGTTATGGCAAATGAAAATGAACTTGAGACATTGATCACTATATCCGGTATATTACTATAGCCGCCAACCTTAGAGGCGATACGGACTGTACGTTATACTAATTTAGAAAAGCGATCCTGTCAGCTTTTCTATTACAGTCGTCCCTCTCTAATCCGGCACCTTTTGCAACGGCATTTTCTGCTGGATTAACAAGGGTGCTGGATTATCAAATCCTGCCCTCCAATCCGGCCCACTTAACCCTTTAAGGGGGCACATCACCCAAAAATTCGCTGAAAAATCGAATTTGTAAATTCATATTGAGTGCTACGTCAGTTGAAAGAGCATGAATAGCTGCACATTCTCTGAAAACTGTGTCCCTATCTGACCAGCCGTTCAAGAGTTATGGCCGAAAATGTGCCCTTGCAAGGAAAGATTTTTTTGTTGCATGCTGTCATTTGTTGGCAGCACTGTATTTGAATGTGAGCAGACCGTGCGCAACTTGTCGTATTATGGAAACACGCGAAAGTGTGCAGAATTTTGCCCCAAGTCCAAAAAGTCCAAAAAATCACGTTAAAAAACCACGTATTGGGCTGCACGGCGGCGGGCGAAGCCCGCCGCCGTGCAGCAGGACTTTTTTTTTTTTTTTTTTTTTTTTTTCGATAGTGAGGAAAATGTTATCAACTCCAAAGCACGAAAAAGGCCAAAAACTAAACCAAGAACATATGCAATAACATGTTATTTATAAAGACAGGACAAGTGAATAATTAGTCAGTCCTTTGTTCATGATGATCTCCGACGGTTACGTCGGCAAGCGAGCCTCCGCCACTGCCAAAGCAGCGTGGGCTCCGCAGGAGGGTGCAAATTTCAAACCAAAATTTAAACGCCTACAACCGCGAATGCACATGATACAGGATTTCAGAAGGCTGAAGGAAATCCTGCATCTAACAAATGCCATAACATGAGAGTAATGCTCACCCCTCTTCTCCGCCAACAGATGAGCAATTCGTTTGTACAGTGCTGTTGATGCTGGACCCATTCCGCCACTGGCTGACATGACCGCCGGAACAAAGGAGGCTTGCTCAACCTGCCTCACCCGCTCCTCATAGTGCCTTCTCTTTTCTTTTTCATGTCGCTGATACACAATAGTATGTGGTGCAGATCGATTTGAGCGTGAGTGAGGATTAAAAACCCGTATATCAATAAGTGTACGCTCAAAACGACTGCCCCACAAACCATTGGCAGCGACATCCAACCGGGCACGGTCTTCCACATTTGCGGTCCGGTAGCGAAGACGCTCCCCCGTCAGCGGTTGGACTTTTGCCAGCACCCTCGTGACGTTGCAGATATGTGGCTTGATTATTGTAGTTGACGTTGATTTAGTGACTTTGGCAAGTTTGAGTTGTGTCAAGAAGTCAGGTAGGATTCCGTACTATACTAGGCAGAAGTGAAACGTGAGTGGCAGTCTTTGCCGGTTTCTGAGGGCATCCTGGATTTGGTGTGCAGCGCTGTGGAAATGGCTTGCTGTGGAGGTCCCAGCACTGGATGTTGTATCAAAGGTACGACCTCGTAGCACGTGCTAAACCTAAAAAAATTCAAAAATTGACTTGGGTCTGTGGGAGTCCGTGAAAGAACGCCCACTCGTTCCGTTGTGACATATTCAAGGGCCACGTTGAGGGGCCCTACCCCACCACCCATGGCTGCTTCTGGACTTGTTTTAGGTTTGGGTCCCGCGCACGGACAGAATGAGCACGAAAATGTGAAAAAAATGTAAATGCATTTGTTTGGCTCCTGGGTGGCTCGCACACCGTAGCACTATGCCGGAAATTTGAGTTTTTCCGGCCTGGAAAGCCTGTCAGTGAGGCGCAAGAACTTGTAAATCATGTCCTGAGGGCCAGCATAGTGGCAGGAGTGTGTGGTCAAAATTTCACTCAAATCCACTGAGAAACACCAAAGTTACGGTCAATTGAATGCCATATGAAATTTTTGGGTGATGTGCCCCCTTAAGAGCCACAGGAAAATTTCAAAATTCTGCATTTTTTCGTGTTCCTTGGATCATAGCTTCAGTTCTACTCACTCAATCCTCACAATCTAGGGCTTCCTGGAAAGGTCTCCGCGAGAGGAAGAGAATGAGGTCGATCATGATAGCCAGCACACCGTCAATCCAGCGCTAGATCGCAGCGACAGTACGAAAAATGCCCCAAATGCGTCCAATTGCGTCCCGCTCCAGATATTTCATTTTGCTGGATCGTGGAGTTCCAATTTTTTCGCTGTGTACTCTTGACAATATCAACAGTGAAACCCGTGCAAATTCGAGTAAACCAGCGTGACGAAAAGTCTCAAAATTCTCAATACTAAAGTCGCACTGCGCACTTTTGAAATTGCCGCGATCACGGCTCAACTTACGAGTGATTTATCTCAGGAACCGTTGCTCGCAGCGCTTCGCGAATTGTTTCCCCCGACAGGTGAGAGTTTTCTCTTCGCCCTGGATATTTCGATCACTGGATTTGAGCGAGATTGGACTGAGTTAGTTACGATCTTTTGAAGTTTTGCATTTGAATGCGTCGTTTACGACGCATTCAAGTATGGGGCGGCTCTTAAAGGGTTAACATACATGTTGGTGTTGTACGTCAAAACGTAGGGATTTTCTGTGTCATTCCAAGTACTTTGTGGAATGCATGTCTTTAACATACACTTGGGAATATTCTGTGCACTGGCATAGGATATTCCCAAGTGTACTGTATGTTACATGTGTTGTGTATGTTATAAGGCTCCCTGATGGTATGCGATGTACAACTGCTGGATTAGAAAATCAAATTACAATGTATATACTGAAGTACAGTTTGAGTGATTTGTTGCAGAAAATCGCTGCTGGAGGCGGAATTCAAGTGCCGGTGTAAACGCGAAAACGGTTCCTCCGCGAAAATGGTTCCAGGCATACACCGGTTTCCCCCTGGAATCCACAGCCCACTAATTTCTGATGTATGACTAGCCGGGCTAGCCGCGAAAACGGTTTCAGGGATTAATTTTCTGGTGCAGGACCATCCGCGAAAACGGTTCCAGGCAACTGCGACCACTACTGGCACTAGTAGTAGTGCACTGTCTACTGTGGAACCGTTTTCGCGGACTGCAGCAACTGGGATCATCCGCGAAAACGGTTCCAGGCTCCAGTCTGTACATCCTTGACTGCTCCAGTACTAGACATTTCGAAGACTTTTGTGTCATGACCGGGGAGTTGGCCAGACATACTCTCAGGATTCTACAATTCCAGGTTCTTTACGGAAATATACCAGGAGTCCAGATACCCATTCCTCACCCTCACCACACAAGAAGACCAAAGCTACACTCTAGGACCAAGTTCCAAGCAACAGATTCGCAACAAGAACCACAACAACCTCTCGAAGCAAAGCATCGAGCTATATACTGCTATTATGTCCTAGTAGCGTGCAAGCTGAAGGAGCGAAGGGCGCGAGCAGCCAGCCAGCAAAGCATAAATAGTGATATGTTTCCCAACGCTATTCATAGACGAGACGCATCGACGCCACGGCAAACACTTGACAAAGATACATGTAGGAGCAGACGGAATACAATACAGATAGCAACACCCGGACACGACATATCCCCCGCCTACGAACATGTTACGTCCTCGTAACAGAAGTAAAGTAACGGCACTGAAAAAGAAAGCAAAACAATAAAACCCTTGAAAACTTGAAAAGGAAAAACCAACCTCTACCGACCCAAGAACCAAAGAAAACATATGCGCCAGTCTTGCACAGACTCTTAGCCACAGCAGTGTTAAAAAAATAAGTTATGCCGTTACAACTACGTTCGAACAAGCTATTGGTCAGCCTGCAGGGATTGCTTCTGTGTTACTATCATTATGAACCAATAAGACAAATCAAGACTAGACGGGTAAGAAGACCAGAAACGTGTCCAGGAACTGGTAACTGACCCGAACTAACTTCACTTGAAATCCGCGGCTCCCGTTTGCGTGTTGCCTTCATCTTGACTTCCTCGATGTACCTCCTCTCCAGCTCTGGCTACGTCCAGCAGTTTATCGTCATGCTCCGGGACGGGCGCGTTGGTGATGGTGCAGGTGACCAACCGCGGTCGCCAGGGTGCAGTTTATCGTCG
Organism: Sycon ciliatum; assembly: GCF_964019385.1. Taxonomy (NCBI): domain Eukaryota; kingdom Metazoa; phylum Porifera; class Calcarea; order Leucosolenida; family Sycettidae; genus Sycon; species Sycon ciliatum. The sequence continues at coordinate 27,864,215 of NC_088651.1, read as the reverse complement.
TACCCAGGACGGACGCGTTGGTGATGTTCACCAACCGCGGTCGCCAGGGTGCAGTTTATCGTCGTACCCAGGACGGGCGCGTTGGTTATGGTGACCAACCGCGGTCGCCAGGGTGCAGTTTATCGTCGTACCCAGGACGGGCTGCGGTGTGGTGGCGCTGGCTATTGGCAGCGCTCCCTCTCGCTGCCGAGGGTTCGGAATGTTAGTGGCACTGGACATCCTGGCGTGGTCGCCAAATGTCATGACCGGGGAGTTGGCCAGACATACTCTCAGGATTCTACAATTCCAGGTTCTTTACGGAAATATACCAGGAGTCCAGATACCCATTCCTCACCCTCACCACACAAGAAGACAAAAGCTACACTCTAGGACCAAGTTCCAAGCAACAGAGAAGCAACAAGAACAACAACAACCCCTCGAAGCAAAGCATCGAGCTATACTGCTAATATGTCCTAGTAGCGTGCAAGCTGAAGGAGCGAAGGGCGCGAGCAGCCAGCCAGCAAAGCATGAATAGTGATATGTTTCCCAACGCTATTCATAGACGAGACACATCGACGCCACGGCAAACACTTGACAAAGATACATGTAGGAGCAGACGGAATACAATACAGATGGCAACACACGGACACGACATTTGTGACTGTTGCTTTCCATTGCCTTTGTAGAGAATCACTCGCGATGGCCGAGGTATTTATGAGAGTTTGTGACTGTTGCTTTCCATTGCCTCTGCAGAGAATCACTCGCGATGGCCAAGATAATTATTATAAATGAGAGTTTGTGAGAATCCTTATTTTATGGCTTTCCTCTCAGACCTTACAATTTTTCAGCAGCTGTACTGCTGGCACTGGGCTTGGAGACATTTAACAGGATTTGTGAGAACCTATACAGCTGGTACTTCAGTACATGGCTACCTGAACATTGACGGACATCTCGATTTGGTTTGTAGATGCAAATCATCGACAGCGTTCGTATCGCTTATACAATAGAGAGTCAATACAGATGGCCGAGACATTTAGCATAATTTGTAAGAATCTATTAAAGGGAAAGTTAAAGGGGAAGTTAAGGCAAAAATTAAAATTTCACCAGTTGTAGTCTTCGGGGTGCTGAGTCGAATGGTCGTGGTCCGAGGAAGCTGAGACGCTCCCTTCCTACTTGAATCCCAATCGAACTCGCGCACTTCCACCGAAACTGGGTGACTGCGCCCTACGAGATGGGGATTTGTATGCAAAATGTCACTAAAAGCGCCATTTCGTTCTTATAAAAGCACGGATGACCGCGATTGGCCCATATGTTGTAGTCTTTTGGACGCTGACTCGACTGGTTTTGGTCCGAAAAGGCTGCGATGCAGCGTTCCGCCTTTATTCCCAATCGAACATGGTTGAACAAGCGGTCACGTGCTCCTGCGTACGCCAGTCACCTGGTCACCGTGCCTGCGGGGTACAACTTACTAGCCTGTTTGACCTTTTTTTGGGTGCAGTCCTGTCACTCGAGTTGAACTCGAGTTGAACCTTGGTGTGAAAGTTGTCACCTGCTGGCGTGGTGACCAGGTGATTTGGGCACCCAGGAGCATGTGACCACTTGTTCAACCATGTTCGATTGGGAATAAAGGAGGAACGCTGCATCGCAGCCTTTTGGGACCAAAACCAGTCGACCCAGCGTCCAAAAGACTACAACATATGGGCCAATCGCGGTCATCCGTGCTTTTATAAGAACGAAATGGCGCTTTTAGTGACATTTTGCATACAAATCCCCATCTCGTAGGGCGCAGTCACCCAGTTTCGGTGGAAGTGCGCGAGTTCGATTGGGATTCAAGTAGGAAGGGAGCGTCTCAGCTTCCTCGGACCACGACCATTCGACTCAGCACCCCGAAGACTACAACTGGTGAAATTTTAATTTTTGCCTTAACTTCCCCTTAAAGTGAAAGAGAAAAGGACATATGGATACGAGTTAAGAGTAACTCTCCATCACTGTAATATGATACTATATACAGTCAGAAAGTGCAATAACTAGGCACAAAACTGACACTTCCCCTTAAAGGCAAAAATTAAAATTTCACCAGTTGTAGTCTTCGGAGTGCTGAGTCGAATGGTCTTGGTTCGGGAAAGCTGAGACGCTCCCTTCCTACTTGAATCCCAATCGAACTCGCGCACTTCCACCGAAACTGGGTGACTGCGCCCTACTAGATGGGGATTTGTATGCAAAATGTCACTAAAAGCGCCATTTCGTTCTTGTAAAAGCACGGATGACCGAGATTGGCCCATATGTTGTACTCTTTTCGACGCTGAGTCGACTGGTTTTGGTCCCAAAAGGCTGCGATGCAGCGTTCCTCCTTTATTCCCAATCGAACATGGTTGAACAAGCGGTCACGTGCTCCTGGGTGCCCAAATCACCTGGTCACCACGCCAGCAGGCGACAACTTTCACACCAAGGTTCAACTCGAGTGACAGGACTGCACCCAAAAAAGGTCAAACAGGCTAGTAAGTTGTACCCTGCAGGCACAATGTGAAAAATTGGATGATGATCATTGTTTCTGTTGCCATTGTCCTGTCCTGTTGTCATGTGTGCTTGTTCACGCCATTGTTATAATATACTGGTAGTTCAGCACAATGTAGTGTAAGTGCAGTTTGGCGACGGAATCTCATCTCCTTTTCTTTCTTTTTTGTCTTAGTCCGACCACTATTCACACCTTGTTTTCAGGCACATTGCTATTTTTTGTGTGTGTCTTTAGTTACACGTGTGTGGGTGTGATTTGAGCGTGAGTGAGTGTTGGTGCGAGTGTTGGTGCGAGTGTGAGTATGAGTGTGAGTATGAGTGGGTGTCTCAGTGTTTTGCCATGTGCATGGGTATGTGTGCCTGTTCTGAAAGGATGGTGCAATGTTATCACGTATGCTGTAGTTTCGTTCCACTTCGTGTTGCCTGTTATAGATCCGCCTCACTTGTTTTTTCTCCTCAATCCTGATGATGGCTCCTGGCCGAAAATTGATTGAGAATTATTGTAATTGTAATGCTTGCTAATAGCTACTACAGTAGTAGTTGTTATTAGCTCTATACAATGTGATGAATCTGGAAAGGCGATTGTCTTCCATTGATTATTGGACTAAATTGGTCTAATGTGAACGTACATGTATACCACCCAATGAACACCCAACCGGGGATGTTCACACCCACTGGGTTATGGACACCTGTACAACGTGCATACTTTAGTGTCTTGTATTTAACAAGCCTGTCTTGTATAGCCAATAGAAGCCTGGTTTCCATGCTGACATACAAATAAATACCTGGTTGAAGTATAAGCCTGATATACAATACACGACATTACGGTACATGCATACACCCTTCTGTAAAATGTACATGCGCTGGTGTGGATGCATATGCATCCACACCAGATATACATGACTATGCATGTCACAACACCATTCAAACGTATAGAAGTAGAAAACCGTACTTTACCAATAAAGAAAGACACCAGTTTTAACAAAGAATAAGAATATTATAGTCGTGGATAGTTGCTGCATAACTCGTTCTCATGCATTTATTCTCTTTTTACATTTATAACTGGCTCAGTATCCGAGTTTAAATATAAAGGAAGTGTACAATAATTGCTCGGATACAAATGTAAAATGGAAGAAAAACACTACGGAACGAGTGATGAAGCAACTATCCATGGCTGTAACAAGATAATAAGCAATCAGAAAGTGCGCTAACAGGGCACACAACTGAATGTCTCAGTAGCCTGTCAGTTGTGTGCCCTGTTATCGCAGTTTCTGCCTATTATCTTGTTACAGTCGTGGATAATTGCTTCATAACTCGTTCCCTAGTGTTTTTCTTCTATTTTTAATACATAGAATAATTGCAACAATGTATCCAGTACAGAGAATGTGTCGAAAATGAAGGAGTCATAAAGGATCAAATCTGCTCTTTCAGAGTTAAAATAAACTTACAGTCAGAAGACACAGAAGTACATCATACACATACCTAATAAAGAAATCGACGGGTTCGCGTACCGGGCAGGTCAAGAACAAGGAGTCGTACAACTCCCTGGTTAAGAACCACCTTTCCGCTTCCATGGGACGCCACCACCCCATGATCAGGCGTCAGATGCGGCTCTTAAACGGTGGGGGAGGATAGATCAGATCCACCAACCAGAGGCCAAAGGCCTCAATCCCATACACATACCTAAGAATCATATAACTACAATATGAACAAAGCAAATGCTAGGTCCTAAAATAATACACATCACTGTCTGAAAGTGAAAGCCTAAGAAAGTGGTGTGATTTAGCCCAATGTAACACACGATAGATGCATTCAAGACTTCTATGGCGTGCTACAATGGTTACCAGGTACAACCACGAGGAGGTACCCACCAATTGTACCCATTTTTTTGGCGCCAGTTACCATGCAATCCACATCGGAGGAAGGACAAGTAGGTTAAAGGAAAAACACAAACAAACAAACTACTTTTTGGGCATGCTACAAAGATTAGGTTGAAAGCTCACGACACACTCATGAAAAGTGCATAAAATACGCACTGGGCAAGGTCAACTTACATCAGCTTCTTCCGCACCTTGCTGAACGGAGTCTGCCGAAACTACCACACCATCCACATCGGAGGAAGGACAAGTCGGCTAAAGGGAAACACAAACAACAAACTACTTTTAGGCATGCTACAAAGACTACTGTAAAAGCCATTATTCTAACGAGGCGCATATATAACGATTTCCCAAAAAATTACTGGTTTAAGGTAACAATTCTCACTTATTCTCAACGCTCAATAGGACAGTGTATCGATTTCTGTATAGCGATTTCTATTTTAACCACAGATTTCTCCTCGTTAACTCGTTAGAGTTATTATTATTGCAAATAACGCTGAGTAATTACACAATGTATAAAACCAACATTTGCCAAATGGAATGAAGAATGAGGAACGAGCGGGAATGAGGTGCTTATACGCATGCAACTGCAGAATAGGCGAAACAGAAAATATCAAAACAGTCCTAAAAATAAAAGAAAGGTCAACAATTTACTTCAACGAATAAAACTCGAAAAACTGCTGAGTATACTGTACTGTAATAATGATACATGTATACAGTCATGACATTGTACAGATAGTTGACGTAGACTTACTGAGTGTTAAAAGCCGCTGGCATACATGTACATGATTGTACATGACTGTAATACGAGCAAATACATGTATGCACCACTATTCTACTAATAAACTACAGCCGAAAACTACGAAGTTTTTTTATTTTTTTATAAACTACGAAGTCGAAAGCTACACAACAAGTGGAACGCATTGGGCACATACAGATAATTTGCAAAAAAGGTCAGGTAGTGTCACATTAAGTCAAATGTTCGAGCGTTTAAATAATGGTCTTGCAACGCGCAGCCTTGTATCACGCACTCTTAAGTTGCCCATGCTCAGAACTGCCTTTGCCCGTCATGGCGCTTCCTTCCAATGTGCTAAGCTGTGGAATGATGTGCACCTTCTAGCTCGCTGTGTGGATAACTCCGCCCGTTTTAAGAAACTATTACCCCAATGCCTTGCTTTTTCACGCTAGTAATTATGACTTTCAGCTATGCAAAATGCGAACATGATCACCTATCCAATACCGGTAGTCTACTATGTTAATTATTCATATCTTTTTGCATCTTTCCCTCGAGTGGGTCTATTGTTATTAGGCAATTGTCTGTTATAGTCACCACTATAAATAAAAATCCAATCCAATCCAATCCAAATAGAGAACAGTACTTGCGTGACATAACGGCAGAACGAACAAGGCAGACTCAAAACACTCCAACACTATGCAGCAAGATAACACTGGCAAACCGTGATCCAGTTCACACAGCGCTGGACAAACTTTGCTACCGTCAATGTATCCATAGTGACCTCCTGAAAATGCCAGGAAATGTTAAATTTTGAATTTTCCTTTGTTCAAGCACTGCACTTGCAGGCAAATGAAACGTCATCAAAAAGTGTGGAGCACGACTGCGGTATAGGGCAGACCCGAATTTGCTAGCAATTCTTCTAGCAAAATATCGAAGAATTTTGAAAGGGAATTTGCTGGCAAAATGGAGCAAAATATCGGTGTGTTGGCTGGGAATTGGGAGATTTTACACATATACGGTGCACATGACTCATTTCGGCACAGTTTTACCAACACGTGACTCACTTTTTCTCATTTTTGCCAACACGTAACCCACTTTCGGTCAGTTTTCTCACACGTGACACAAATTTTGGAGCAAAAAGGGAGCAAAGTATCGAGTGGCCTAGCAAAATGAAAGCAAAATTTCGACGATGCACGAGCAAAATTATGCCGCAAAATATCGAGATTCAGCTGGCAAATTCGGGTCAGCCCTACTGCGGTACCGCGAATGGCGAGTGTCAGTGGAACCGCGCTGCTCCGCTGCATGTACCGCGGAGCAGCGGAGCCGCAGTGGAACCCGGGCCTTAAAGGGCCGGGTTCCACTGCGGCTCCGCTGCTCCGCTGCTCGTCTTTCGCGGCTTGAACGTCATCATTACCATAGTGACCGCGACTCGAGCTGGAGCTAGCAGCGAGTCCGCGGCTCACCGCGAGCTTTTGCTACGATTCTTGACCAAAAACTGCCAGCCGCGGTCGCGGCTCGACCTGTTTCCCGTACTTTGCATTGTTTTGTACGCCAGAATTTTAAAATTGAAATTTTAATTCGTTGCGCAGGCCAGAACACGAGGATTTGTTTGATTTCGCGCGCGCAGGCGGGTGAAACATCATCAAAAAGTGTGGACCACGACCGCGGTAACGCGAATGGCGAGTGACAGTGGAACCGCGCTGCTCCGCTGCATGCAGCCAAGTGCCGCGGACCAGCGGAGCCGCGGAGCCGCAGTGGAACCCGGGCCTTAGGCTGTGTTAACATGAGAATTTTCAACCCGGGTTGAAAGTCTGTAGTCATGTATGGTGGAGAATTAGGTGCGTGCTTATATGAAGTGAGTTAAGGTGGCAGACTACCCAAAAACTCGCTAAAAAATCGAATTTTTAAATTCATATTGAGTGCTACGTCAGTTGAAAGAGCATGAATAGCTGCAAATTCTCTGAAAATTGTGTCCCGATCTGACCGGCCGTTCAAGAGTTATGGCCGAAAATGTGCCCTTGCAAGGAAAGATTTTTTTGTTGCACGCTGTCATTTGTCGGCAGCACTGTATTTGAATGTGAGCAGACCGTGCGCAACTTGTCGTATCATGGAAACACGTGAAAGTGTGCAGAATTTTGCTCCAAGTCCAAAAAATCAGGTTTTTGAGCCACGTATTGGGCTGCACGGCGGCGGGCGAAGCCCGCCGCCGTGCAGCAGGACTTTTGCCAGCACCCTCGTGACGTTGCAGATATGTGGCTTGATTATTGTAGTTGACGTTGATTTAGTGACTTTGGCAAGTTTGAGTCGTGTCAAGAAGTCAGGTAGGATTCAGTACTAGGCAGTAGTGAAACGTGAGTGGTAGTCTTTGCCGGTTTCTGAGGGTATCCTGGATTTGGTGTGCAGCGCTGTGGAAATGGCTTGCTGTGGAGGTCCCAGCACTGGATGTTGTATCAAAGGTACGACCTCGTAGCACGTGCTAAACCTAAAAAAATTCAAAAATTGACTTGGGTCTGTGGGAGTGTGTGAGAGAACGCCCACTCGTTCCGTTGTGACAGATTCCAGGGCCTCGTTGAGGGGCCCTACCCCATCACCCATGGCTGCTTCTGGACTTGTTCTAGGTTTGAGTCCCGCGCACGAACAGAATGAGCACGAAAATGTGAAAAAATTGTAAATGCATTTGTTTGGCTCCTGGGTTGCTCGCACACCGTGGCACTATACCGGAAATTTGAGTTTTTCCGGCCTGGAAAGCCTGTCAGTGAGGCGCAAGAACTTGTAAATCATGTCCTGAGGGCCAGCATAGTGGCAGGAGTGTGTGGTCAAAATGTCACTCAAATCCGTTGAGAAACACCAAAGTTACGGTCAATTGAATGCCATATGAAATTTATGGGTAGGCTGCCCCCTTAATCCGGGTCAATTACTGCACTGATATGCCAACAGAAGCCTTGTCAGTTGTGGTCAGTTTTGTGTGTGGGCCTTCATGAAGACGGTTGAAAGTAATAATAATTAAGTGTGGTGCACTAACTCCCTTACTTACACCACACACTACCATCCTCTCGACTTTCACTGATTTGAGACTGACCATAAATAAATCCACGTAATATTAGTTACTCTCCTCTCACAGACCTTCCTTCTATCATATAAGCTTATCACGGCCAAGGTGACCAGACATATCATGCGAGTCGCATGGATGCAAGATCTCCTTTCGTTGGCCGTCGTCTGTGATCCATTGTGGTAGGCCTTCATCTGTTTGGCGAAAAATGACCCCACGATCCAAGACGAAGGTGACTGCAAAGCGTTTTTATTGCTCTACGCCTCTTCGCGTCCGCAGGAAACGAGGCAGGCGTTTGCAAGCAACGCTTGCAAGACTTCGTCGTAACACGCCCGATTATCACCAAGAGAAGACATCTTCAGGACGTTTTGAAGAAAAAAAACCGAAAGCACAACTCATGATTGGGAACTGATTTCGCGGATGCATGTCGATCCGCGAAAACGGTCCATAGATGCAGGAAATGTGTGGAACCGTTTTCGCGGAGGAACCGTTTTCGCGGCTAGCTGGAACCGTTTTCGCGGTGAGGCCCCATCCGCGAAAACGGTTCCAAGAGGAAAAAATTGACTGTCACCACCAGGACTCGAATGGGTGGGGCGCAGGCGGGTGGTACGCAGCCCTCACTGTAATTACCCGTGTTTATATTTGTTCACCTTCCTGCACATAGTCTGGTCTTTTTAATATTTTTTAATTTTTTAATTATTACAGTGTATCCAAGCGATGATTGTCGCAATAAAACATGAGTGGAAAATTGTTTCCGCCTCGTTCACTAATGTGTGTAAATACATGTAGTTATCATGAGACCTGCTCGGATATTTCAGTATGTTCTTTGTTATAATTATGTTTTCAGGGTTTTGTAAGAATTATATCTGACAGCGGTCAGAGAGTCGGGTTTTCAGAGTTCTAGACAACTCTATCAAATGTAAGTAGTTTTTGTTACTTACTGTGTAAGAATTGGTTTGCTCCCACATTGGAGCTCGCGCTATTCCGCCGACTTGACTTGACACTTGACTAACTGACGACTGCCATCCAGAGCACACAAGAAGTCCATCGAACATTCGACTCGGCAAACCTGCAAGAAAGCACAACTCACGTACGACCAGCACTAACATTCTCACCGGCACTCATCTGCTAGCTAGTATTGATTGGTGCAATTCGTATTCCGTCTCTTCTTTCACTGTCATGTGCCGTGGTCCTTATCAGTTGAGCTTGAGCAGATTGAGGAAGATTGTGCCTAAAGAGCACCACTTATATAGTGCTCTCCAGGCACAAACATCACCAGGGATACAAACTTACAGAGACGCTCCGTTTCCAGCGTGACAAACACCTCCTGAACACCCACACATTGTCAGAAGTATATTTTTTAATACGGTTGCATGTTTCTGAGCTCCGATAGAATTCAGCGGTAACCAGTGTATAACACCAAACATGGCTTCAAGAATTCCAGTATCAGTGCAATAGCCCTGAGAGGATATAGTGTAACGCGCAGAGACCGTAGTGGTCGAGTAGGAGGAGGAGTTTGCATATACTGGAAGTCCTGTCTTCCCGTAAAACCAAGAGACGACGTAACCACTGATGGTGTGGAAAGTTGTTCGTGTGAAATTGCTTGCAAACTCCGCAATTGTCTTGTTGGAATGATCTACATCCCTCCATATGAACCTTAGGGCTAATTCTAGATTCCTACTGTTGTTACCCGCAATCAATAAGACAAGCTGAATCGAGATTTGTGTCTACTTTATTCATGCAATGTAACACTGTGGAGACAATGTGCAATGAAAAGATGAAAATAGGAAGAAATAGTGTACATACAAAATTGGGATTCAAACAAGTTTTCGCACAACACTCATCAGGAATCGTCGTTGTACTAAAGGATAGTTGAACTAGGATGGTGAGCCAGTAAAGTTATGAGGAAGAAAGGTAAAGGACAACATGTGGCGAGTTATGACAAACTCTCCACCAGAGTAACCAGATCTTATACAGTCAGCGAGTGCGACAAAATGGCACAACATTGACAAGAACCAGCCACATGCGAAGAAGTGCTTGCTCTCCTACTGAAGGTAGACGAGAGGAAGGCCACGGGTAGCGACGGAATTCCCTGCTATGTGTTGCGACACTGCGCTCGGGTCCTGGCCCCGTCACTGACTATCTTGATGAACGCGTCACTGGCCATGGGAAAGGTTCCGATGATGCTGAAATTGGCCCATATTCGCCCCATTTTCAAGGCAGGAGACCCCGAAACTGCTAAGAACTACCGCCCTATATCTTTGCTCCCGGTTGTTTCAAAGATCCTGGAAAGGATTGTGCATAAAAGGCTCTGTGTGCTCCTAACCGAACATGACCTCCTTCCTGCCGAGCAATTCGCTTACCGAGCCCACCACTCCACAGAGGACGCAGTCTTGTTGGCTGTGGATCAATTTTACGAAGCCGCAGACCAGCACCTGCATACCGGCGTGGTGCTCATTGATATGAGCAAAGCTTTCCACAAGGTCCAACATCAGACCTTGCTCCAGGATCTCTTCGAACTTGGTGTCTCCTCCACGGCACTGGACTGGTTTGCGGACTACCTCAGCGCACGACGCCAGTGTGTGGTCACTGCCAACGGTACACGCTCAGAGGAAACAGCTTGCACGTGCGGTGTCCCCCAGGGAAGCGTGCTTGGTCCGATATTATTCGCGATCTACACGAGATGTGTCGCATCAGTAGCTGACCCGGTGCGTACACTAATGTTCGCGGACGACATCATGCTGTACCTGAGCCACGCTAGCGCTCACGCCATCAACATCACCCTTTCCGCAGCAGTGTCGGCTGTCGCCAGGCTACTCGATGCCAAAGGGCTTATCCTCAACACCGGAAAGACGCAAGTGCTTGCAATCAAAGCTGGACGGCAGGCACACCTCGACCTACACATTACTTGCACTGGCACGCCTCTTGCCCAGACCAGTATGGCTCGCTACCTCGGAGTCACTCTGGACGAAAATCTTCGCTGGTCACCGCAAATCACCTCTATCGTCCGACGCACGGCTATGAAGCTGCGGATCCTCCGCCAGATCCGGCACTGCCTAACAGTGCGGCAGGCGATGCTGTATTACTCTGCCCTTGTCATACCGGGTATTCTATATGCGTCGAATGCGTTTCTCCCAGGACTGTCCGCTGAGCAGCGGAACACAGTAGCCAAACTGGATAAACGTTGCATCCGTTGCGTGGCCGATGAGCACCCATTGGCCCACACTCTTCCCCTGTACACCAGGCTGGGTGTCTGCCCAGTGCTGGAACGAGGGGAATGCAAGCTCCGACTCCTGACATTTAGAATCCGTTCTGGAATCGTCAGTGAGCTGTTGTCGTCCCGAATTGTATTGCAAGGCCCGCCGACAGGCATGACCACTCGAGGTCAATTGGGACGCAACCTTCCCCTCCCCCTGGCCCACAGTGCTTCTGGCGCATGCCGACCGCTTCTAGCCAGCTGCCGACTCTGGAATGGCCTGCCCGACTGTATGAAGTCCATAGTATCTGTCCGTGAATTCAAACGCATGCTACGCGTATTCTACTTCGGTTAAATGTAATGGCTTTCGTAACCTGCTGATGAGACTCGATAGAATCATGCTACGATGACCCGACTTGTAAATTTGCGATCCATTTTTTCTGCTCGTCTTGACCCTGCCTCCCCTCATTGCTACTTCCGTTTTCGTATTTTTATTTTCATTTATTTTCTCTTCATTTCTGACTCTTCTTACTGGTTGTCATCGCTTTCATAATATTGGGCAGAACTGCCCGTTTGCCATGCGATGTAAAATAAATAAACAACAACAACAACAACAACAACAACAATGTGTAATGAGACATTCGGCGACCTTACACCAAGCTCCAACACTTCTCCAAGGCGCAAACCAACAACCTTCCAACTTGGAAGGCTCAGGTTCGGAAAGGTCCAAGAGGGGAAGGAAAGCGCAATGAAGAAGAGCATGAGCACAGCGACAAAGAATGCCGAAAGTTACTGGATGATGACGAAAATAGTAAGACTATTGGACAGACCGGCCTTACTACAACTCGACGACGCAAAGCAACAGACCACCCAACTTGGGAAACTCAAGTTTATGTATACAAACATAGAAGGGGAAGCTAAGCGAAGACGGATTGTGACAAACCGAAAGCCAAGATCCTACTGAACTCCACTATCATGTATGATGTACTAGTTATGTACAATAACAAGTAGTTCCACACGACGTACGTTTCGCCGTATAGGTCATGACGGCTCATCAGGTGTGCAAAGTTGAACTCCAATGGTGAGGGATACTAAAGGATACTGAAACAAAATTGTACTATAAGAAACCTAAGTTAGAGAAATAACACCAAGAACAACAGCAGTGAAATTTACAAGTGAATAAAAAAACCTGAATTTAAACAATGAAAGCGAGCGCAACCATGAATGTGTGTGCTAACAATAAACTTGCAAATGGAAAATGAACAAACAAGAGAAATAAATAAATAAATAAATAAGGACAAAGTGATAACACATAACAGCAGTAAATGTCACCTAGAACATTAACAACTACCAAGCTTGGCCGCACCAAACAGGACACGTTACTTTAACAATTTCAACCAAATTATACTATCTTTCTTTCTTTACCAAACAATAAGAAGACAGAGAAAGTGTTTTAACTCCGAGTTTCACGCACTAAGCGATCATCAGAAAACTGTAATGAGAAATCTGGATCAGTATTGGTTTAAATACTCACAAAGAAAAGTTTAAATGGCTGCATCATGGCGCAAATCTTAAAGTTGTAAATGGCGGCAGTGCAAAGCGTGAATGACTGCATCATGGGGCAAATCTAAATGTGCGAATGCCAGCAGTGGTTAAAGGTGACAACCACCGGAGCTCTGTACCCACAAATAAGGCTTGTACAAACGATGATAAATGGCTTCCAAAACGTTTTACTGTAGTCCGTAACCATGACGACCACTGCACAATACAGTGAAAGAAGAGTCTGAATACGAATTGCAACAATCAGGACTAGCTACCAGATGATTGTACTCGGCAGACTTTCTATCACGAAACTTACGCTCAACACCAACCCTCCCACCGACACTCTCACAACCACTCTCCTCATCGCTCTCCAGCTCACTGCTTCATTCGCCATCTTCATTCGCCATCCGTTCCATCCTCCGATTCTTCTGCTCTCTCTCTCTCTCTCTCTCTCTCTCTCTTTGTCTCTCTCTCTCTCTCTCTCTCTCTCTCTCTCTCTCTCTCTCTCTCTCTCTCTCTCTCTCTCTCTCTCTCTCTCTCTCTCTCTCTCTCTCTCTCTCTCTCTCTCTCTCTCTCTCTCTCTCTCTCTCTCTCTCTCTCTCTCTCTCTCTCTCTCTCTCTCTCTCTCTCTCTCTCTCTCTCTCTCTCTCTCTCTCTCTCTCTCTCTCTCTCTCTCTCTCTCTCTCTCTCTCTCTCTGTTTCGTCCCTCCCGCCTGGTCCGTTGCATTGAATTTCACTCGGCCGTCAACCGGCTGTCACGTTCCTCCTTTCGCCCTTGTCTGTTGAATGCGTTGCTTCTGTTGTAACTGGCTGTTGTAGCTGGCTGTTGATCGTCTTAGTCATTCAATAGTGGGACTGCATGGTGGATTAGTTGTGGTTTCTGTAGATCGCATTGTTGGTGTTGGTGTGGGAGCTGGTGATACGCAAGGTGGGTCTGTTTGATTCGGTAATTGTAGTGATATAGTCGGAGGCGGTCTTGTTCGCGGCCTGCCACTGGCAAGCTCCACTGTCGCAAGAAACGACGGCGGAGGATCAGGAGGAGGCAGTTGGACCGGGACAGAACGCGGCACCGCCTCAGCCATAGCCGCCGAGGGCCCTGACGAAGGATCCACCGACTGCAGGGGCAAATGCGGCGACACAAGCCGACCCGATGAGCCACCACGCATATTCTCCTCCACCACCACCAGCAACGGCGGAGCAAGCAAAGTCTGTGAGCAAGGATCCGCGGGTTGCGTAGGTAACGGTTGTGTGGGTAATGGATGTTTTCTAGGTCGCCCTGGCTTTGGTCTTTGTTGTTGGGCGCAAGGTGGAAGTATGTGAGTTTTTTTTACTATTCACAGAGTCCGACTGGAAAACATTTGGAGATCGAAAAGAACGGAGGAAAAGGACAAAACGTAGGGATGTAGGGACGACCTGCCGATGTGCTCGGAGCAACTTAACCGACCAGAGGTCTCGGCGTCAGCGTTGCCGATATGCATAGGAAAATGTGGGGGGGGGGGGGTTGAACAAGAACAACTGCAAAACAAATAGAAGCTAGAGAATACCACAAAAATATTATATTATTGCGATGTAATGAGAAGAAAATAATGACCCCCAAAAGCGCTAAATATGAAATTAAGAAAAATAATACTTTACTCGGATGGTGAGCGAATGACGCCATTGGAGCGATTCCCATTCACACAGATGATTCAGAACATTCTTGGATGTTGTTCAAGTAGGAAGCTGTCGGGTCTTACGCATTAGGTAGGATGGGGCAGCAGTAGCTTGTAGTCGATCCAATGTGCCGGATTGCGTAGACGACATGGCGAACAGCCAAACAGGGACAGCATACTCCAGTAAGGGTCTCACGTAACATTTCTACAGTAAATTGATGGTTGGTGCGGGGAGACAGCGGGTCATGTGGCATAATAGACATACTCTACTGCGATACTTACTAGTGATTTTAGTAATACATGTATGGTCAGAGAAAGTAAGGTTCGGGGATTGGGTAATAACAAGGTGACAGTGCCTGTCACCCGTCGTAACCTCAGTGTCATCCATTTTGAAGGGGTGGGGGGGGGTGGGCAGGGAGTCACAGCATGTTTCCGAAAGGACACATGAACACACTTGCTGGTGTTAAACTTCATGGCAGTGGTTCTTGACCATTTGAGGCAATGTTCAATATCAGCTTGAAAGCTGGTACAGTGAGCGGGCACTGACGTTTTAGGCGGGGAAACAAGGATTAAATTGGAGTCGTCAGCAAAAAGAGAGAGAGAGAGTACTGGAGACAGGGTTGGTTGGTTGGTTTTTATTTCACTTCGCACATTCAAACGGGATGACGACCCAATAAAATGACGGCGAAGGCTTAGCCTAGAAGTGGCTATGGAAGAACATAGTAAAAGCTATGGAAGCACATAGTAAGAGAATAGAATACTAATAACTGCGGGTAAACGGGGGGAGAGAGAGAATACGATGTATCTGTGATACTACGTGCGGGTTACTGAACTGCACAGGGAGGGAGAGCAGAGCGATCAGCAGCAACTCGAACTACTCCCTACAGGCGTATGGTACACATGCATGCTTAAACTCAGGTAGCCGGGTAATTGTGCGGACCTCACCAGGGAGAGCGTTCCACAGCAGAGCACCAGCAACAGAAAATCTCCGCTGACCGCGGCGGCTACGGTTTGCCTGGCTTAGTAGGCCATTTGACTGCTGGTGGCGGGTAGGGGTGCCTTCTGCCGGGGTCAGAAGCTGGGCGAGCACAGGGCTGGTGCGGGCGTGGATGCACCGCCAGATGGTGATCAATATTTTCTGCCTGTAGAGCTCGCTGACACGGTACAGGGAGTGAGCAGTGAGCAGCGGTTGCATGGCTGTCCGGGGCGGGTTGCCATCGATACAGCGGATGGCTCTGTTTTGCGTAGTTTGCAGTCGTTTCAGTTGACCCTCTCGCATTGCGGCTGAGAAACAGCAGGAGCCATAAAGCAGGTCGGGCATTATGACCGCCTTCACATACACCTGACGAGAGCGTCTTGATAGGCTTCGGCGTGCCCGCCACAAGGCGCCAATTTTCTGGGCCACCTTGGTGACTACATAGTTAACATGGGTGTCCCAATCTAGGCGATTGTCAAGGTGAACGCCGAGGTAGCGCGCAGAAGACGCTGAGGAGAGGAGACAGTCGCCGCTTTTGACTGTTACTTCCTGTACATGCTGCTGGGGAGAGATAGTCAGAACCTGGCTCTTGGTGGCGTTCAAGATGAGGCCTGGGGACTTCAGCCAACCGGCCAGAGCAGTTGCCACTGTGGTGAGGGTTCTGGACGCTTCCGCCGCTGAGGCCTGGGAGTCGTAAAGGGCTATGTCATCTGCAAATTGTACACTTGGCACAGGCGAGGAAACCAAAGGGACATCGCGTGTGTATATACTGAAGAGGACAGGGCCGAGAACAGAGCCTTGGGGCACTCCGCAGGTGCAAGCCAGCGCAGGGCTGGTTGAAGGCGAGATGAGGATCTGCTGCTTGCGGCCGGACAAGTAGTCGACGAACCAACTAAGGGCTTTTCCAGAAATTCCAACCGCAAGGAGGTCTTGAATTAACTTGTCGTGGTGCACTTTATCAAAAGCCTTCGACATGCCTAGTAAGCACAGCCCTGTGGTCTTGCCACTGTCTCTCGCCTTCTGCAGATTATCAGTCAGCACACAGAGGGCGTCTTCCGTGGAACATTTCTTGCGGAAGGCAAATTGTGTCTCGGGTAATGCCTGGGTCAAGTCCAAATGACGAACTAACTGGTGTTGCACTACCCTCTCCAGCAACTTGGACACTATTGGGAGAAGGGATACAGGTCTATAGTTGGTGGGGACTGATGGGTCACCGGCCTTGTACAGTGGCACGAAAGACGCCAATTTAAAGGCGGATGGAATGGTTCCAGTCCTCAGCGAGGTGCAGAACAGCACAGCAAGAGAATATGAAAGCAAGTCAGCACACTGCTGTAGCAGAGAGCCCGGTATGCTGTCACTACCTGTGGCTTTCCGCGCATCCAACTTCTCAAGGAGACGTCGGACGTCAGCAGGAGTCACAGGATCAAGTTCGGTCAAGGAGACGGGTCCAGCGGGACCGTGCGGGGTACAGAGTTGTTCAGGACGGTTGGGATCGGTGACAATGGAGTGGAACGTGTCGGCCACCTCGCTGGTGCTACAACTAGGATCTTGGCGGCGACGTGAACGCCCAGTGACTGCATTTAGAATGGCCCAAGACTTCCTAGGGTTGGCCACATTTTCTTCGCACTGACGGGAGAAGTACTCGTTTCGCTTGCGCCGATACGCGTTCCGAGCAGTGCTACGTGCTTGTTTAAACTCTGCATACAGTGTGCCATTTGTCCTATCCTTCCGCCAACGGCTGTGCAGCCGCCGTTTACGCTGTTCGAGCTGGTGCAGCTCTCTGTCAGACCAGGGAGGTATCGCCCTCCGGGTGAATTTCACTCGGCCGTCAACCGGCTGTCACGTTCCTCCTTTCGCCCTTGTCTGTTGAATGCGTTGCTTCTGTTGTAACTGGCTGTTGTAGCTGGCTGTTGATCGTCTTAGTCATTCAATAGTGGGACTGCATGGTGGATTAGTTGTGGTTTCTGTAGATCGCATTGTTGGTGTTGGTGTGGGAGCTGGTGATACGCAAGGTGGGTCTGTTTGATTCGGTAATTGTAGTGATATAGTCGGAGGCGGTCTTGTTCGCGGCCTGCCACTGGCAAGCTCCACTGTCGCAAGAAACGACGGCGGAGGATCAGGAGGAGGCAGTTGGACCGGGACAGAACGCGGCACCGCCTCAGCCATAGCCGCCGAGGGCCCTGACGAAGGATCCACCGACTGCAGGGGCAAATGCGGCGACACAAGCCGACCCGATGAGCCACCACGCATATTCTCCTCCACCACCACCAGCAACGGCGGAGCAAGCAAAGTCTGTGAGCAAGGATCCGCGGGTTGCGTAGGTAACGGTTGTGTGGGTAATGGATGTTTTCTAGGTCGCCCTGGCTTTGGTCTTTGTTGTTGGGCGCAAGGTGGAAGTATGTGAGTTTTTTTTACTATTCACAGAGTCCGACTGGAAAACATTTGGAGATCGAAAAGAACGGAGGAAAAGGACAAAACGTAGGGATGTAGGGACGACCTGCCGATGTGCTCGGAGCAACTTAACCGACCAGAGGTCTCGGCGTCAGCGTTGCCGATATGCATAGGAAAATGTGGGGGGGGGGGGGTTGAACAAGAACAACTGCAAAACAAATAGAAGCTAGAGAATACCACAAAAATATTATATTATTGCGATGTAATGAGAAGAAAATAATGACCCCCAAAAGCGCTAAATATGAAATTAAGAAAAATAATACTTTACTCGGATGGTGAGCGAATGACGCCATTGGAGCGATTCCCATTCACACAGATGATTCAGAACATTCTTGGATGTTGTTCAAGTAGGAAGCTGTCGGGTCTTACGCATTAGGTAGGATGGGGCAGCAGTAGCTTGTAGTCGATCCAATGTGCCGGATTGCGTAGACGACATGGCGAACAGCCAAACAGGGACAGCATACTCCAGTAAGGGTCTCACGTAACATTTCTACAGTAAATTGATGGTTGGTGCGGGGAGACAGCGGGTCATGTGGCATAATAGACATACTCTACTGCGATACTTACTAGTGATTTTAGTAATACATGTATGGTCAGAGAAAGTAAGGTTCGGGGATTGGGTAATAACAAGGTGACAGTGCCTGTCACCCGTCGTAACCTCAGTGTCATCCATTTTGAAGGGGGGGGGGGGGGGTGGGCAGGGAGTCACAGCATGTTTCCGAAAGGACACATGAACACACTTGCTGGTGTTAAACTTCATGGCAGTGGTTCTTGACCATTTGAGGCAATGTTCAATATCAGCTTGAAAGCTGGTACAGTGAGCGGGCACTGACGTTTTAGGCGGGGAAACAAGGATTAAATTGGAGTCGTCAGCAAAAAGAGAGAGAGAGAGTACTGGAGACAGGGTTGGTTGGTTGGTTTTTATTTCACTTCGCACATTCAAACGGGATGACGACCCAATAAAATGACGGCGAAGGCTTAGCCTAGAAGTGGCTATGGAAGAACATAGTAAAAGCTATGGAAGCACATAGTAAGAGAATAGAGTACTAATAACTGCGGGTAAACGGGGGGAGAGAGAGAATACGATGTATCTGTGATACTACGTGCGGGTTACTGAACTGCACAGGGAGGGAGAGCAGAGCGATCAGCAGCAACTCGAACTACTCCCTACAGGCGTATGGTACACATGCATGCTTAAACTCAGGTAGCCGGGTAATTGTGCGGACCTCACCAGGGAGAGCGTTCCACAGCAGAGCACCAGCAACAGAAAATCTCCGCTGACCGCGGCGGCTACGGTTTGCCTGGCTTAGTAGGCCATTTGACTGCTGGTGGCGGGTAGGGGTGCCTTCTGCCGGGGTCAGAAGCTGGGCGAGCACAGGGCTGGTGCGGGCGTGGATGCACCGCCAGATGGTGATCAATATTTTCTGCCTGTAGAGCTCGCTGACACGGTACAGGGAGTGAGCAGTGAGCAGCGGTTGCATGGCTGTCCGGGGCGGGTTGCCATCGATACAGCGGATGGCTCTGTTTTGCGTAGTTTGCAGTCGTTTCAGTTGACCCTCTCGCATTGCGGCTGAGAAACAGCAGGAGCCATAAAGCAGGTCGGGCATTATGACCGCCTTCACATACACCTGACGAGAGCGTCTTGATAGGCTTCGGCGTGCCCGCCACAAGGCGCCAATTTTCTGGGCCACCTTGGTGACTACATAGTTAACATGGGTGTCCCAATCTAGGCGATTGTCAAGGTGAACGCCGAGGTAGCGCGCAGAAGACGCTGAGGAGAGGAGACAGTCGCCGCTTTTGACTGTTACTTCCTGTACATGCTGCTGGGGAGAGATAGTCAGAACCTGGCTCTTGGTGGCGTTCAAGATGAGGCCTGGGGACTTCAGCCAACCGGCCAGAGCAGTTGCCACTGTGGTGAGGGTTCTGGACGCTTCCGCCGCTGAGGCCTGGGAGTCGTAAAGGGCTATGTCATCTGCAAATTGTACACTTGGCACAGGCGAGGAAACCAAAGGGACATCGCGTGTGTATATACTGAAGAGGACAGGGCCGAGAACAGAGCCTTGGGGCACTCCGCAGGTGCAAGCCAGCGCAGGGCTGGTTGAAGGCGAGATGAGGATCTGCTGCTTGCGGCCGGACAAGTAGTCGACGAACCAACTAAGGGCTTTTCCAGAAATTCCAACCGCAAGGAGGTCTTGAATTAACTTGTCGTGGTGCACTTTATCAAAAGCCTTCGACATGCCTAGTAAGCACAGCCCTGTGGTCTTGCCACTGTCTCTCGCCTTCTGCAGATTATCAGTCAGCACACAGAGGGCGTCTTCCGTGGAACATTTCTTGCGGAAGGCAAATTGTGTCTCGGGTAATGCCTGGGTCAAGTCCAAATGACGAACTAACTGGTGTTGCACTACCCTCTCCAGCAACTTGGACACTATTGGGAGAAGGGATACAGGTCTATAGTTGGTGGGGACTGATGGGTCACCGGCCTTGTACAGTGGCACGAAAGACGCCAATTTAAAGGCGGATGGAATGGTTCCAGTCCTCAGCGAGGTGCAGAACAGCACAGCAAGAGAATATGAAAGCAAGTCAGCACACTGCTGTAGCAGAGAGCCCGGTATGCCGTCACTACCTGTGGCTTTCCGCGCATCCAACTTCTCAAGGAGACGTCGGACGTCAGCAGGAGTCACAGGATCAAGTTCGGTCAAGGAGACGGGTCCAGCGGGACCGTGCGGGGTACAGAGTTGTTCAGGACGGTTGGGATCGGTGACAATGGAGTGGAACGTGTCGGCCACCTCGCTGGTGCTACAACTAGGATCTTGGCGGCGACGTGAACGCCCAGTGACTGCATTTAGAATGGCCCAAGACTTCCTAGGGTTGGCCACATTTTCTTCGCACTGACGGGAGAAGTACTCGTTTCGCTTGCGCCGATACGCGTTCCGAGCAGTGCTACGTGCTTGTTTAAACTCTGCATACAGTGTGCCGTTTGTCCTATCCTTCCGCCAACGGCTGTGCAGCCGCCGTTTACGCTGTTCGAGCTGGTGCAGCTCTCTGTCAGACCAGGGAGGTATCGCCCTCCGGGAAGGCTTAGAGTTGTGCAGCGGGGCATGCTTGTCTAAAACGTACAGGAACTTAGTGTGCCACTCTTTCCACATGTGATTTACATCATTGTGATCCGAAAAATCATGTAGAGCAGCTTCAAGGATATCTTGCCGAAAAGAGTTAATGTCAACGCCACGTATATTCCTGGTCAGCCGCGACGTCGTGGATGACGCGGGTGGAACGTCAACGGCAAGCTGAATAAAGGCTTCCACAGCGCTGTGGTCACTAATATCAGTGGGCACAACCGTTGCTAGGGACACTAGCGCCGGGTTGGTCAATATGAGATCGATCATCGTGCCTTCAGGGCACTGTGGAGTTTCACGGGTCGGCTGCATGACGATGTTCTGGAGGCCAAACGCAGCACAGAGGTCGGTGAGGTGTTTGTGCTGGGGTGCCGGATGGGCTGGGTCCATATTTACATTAAAGTCTCCAACTAGGCTCACGGAAGAAGACTGCACAGCTGCTCGTACAATATCTGCTTCCAAATCTGCCCAGTAAGACACTGGCTCCCCCGGTGGCCGGTACACGCAACCAACCAGGTGCCGACCTGGTTTTCCGTTTATTTCTACCCAGACTGTTTCTGTAGATTCAGGCATCAGGGAAAGAGTTTATGCATAGATTAAAGAGGAGGGGGCCGAGATAAGACCCCTGAGGCACCCCAGCTGTGATGGGCAACGGATCAGATTGACTTTGCCCAACTCGCACACAGATATTACGGTCACTGATGAAGTCTTTAATCCAATCGCAAGCGTTTGACGAGCACCACCCGGAAACAGACTCCAGGATCAAGTTGTGGCTGACCCTGCCGAATGCCTTGGAGAAATCCAGGAAAAGCTGATCGCAAGGTGATTTCATGTCAAGAGCGCAGGAAATCGTGGTTGTAAGCTGAACAAGTTGGTCGACTGTTGAATTGGTTCTGCAGAATCCGAATTGGTTTTCACTCATAAGCTTATGTTTCTCAACAAACGAATAGAACTGGCGACTGACAATTGACTCATACACCTTAGCGATTCCATTCACCAGAGAAATTGGGTGGTAGTTGCTCGGTTCGGCTGGGCAACCTTTGCCTTTAAAGATGGGTACCACAATGGCAGATTTCCATTCGCGAGGCTGTGTTTTGGCGAGTAAACAGCGGTTGAAGAGGACTGCGAGGGATTGGGAAGTAGTTTCAGCAGTTTCTTTGAGATTTCGGTTACACAACTTACCAGCAGTAGAGCGGTATGTGGACAGTCTATGTAAACTATCGAATACGGATTGAGCAGAGAAGGGCTGAATGGAACATTTCTCGGTGGAAGTCGGTAGCAAGATGGCAGAGTGCAGATCGGGCTGTGACAAGGGAGCCTGGCTGTAACTGGCAAACTTCCTAGCGAGGAGGGCGGCCTTGTCTGCACTGCTAGTCACTGGCTTGATCTGGTTGTCTTCCTGGAGGTCGGGGATAGCAGAGGTCGGGCGATTAATGTTGCAAAGGAGTTTCGCTTTTCGCCACCATGAGTAGGAAAACCACCGTGGTTTTGCAGGTCTCTGGCCATCTTTTCGTGGACGTGGCGCTTGGCTTTGCGAATCGCAGAGTTGAGACGGTTGCGAGCAAGTCTGTACAAAGTCCAAACTTCCGTGGTTCCTAGACGCTTAGCCTTCGAAAAGAGACGGTCCCTAGATTGCCGTTGCCGATGATGAGTGGCTGCGAACCAGGGTTTGTTCGTTGGGAACCCTCGCCTCCGGATAAGTGGCACGAACGAGAACACTGCGTCTTCCAACATGGTGCACCAGGAAGACAAGGCATCGTCTACTGTTTGAGCATTTCGGATCGTATCTAGGAGGGGCAGCTTCCACAAGTGGTCGTTAAGGTCTTGCCAGTCAGTATGGGCGAAGCCAAGCCGAGTGGATAGACATGGAGACGAGGATTGAGGGTTTGGCGTTGCTGGGAGCTTAGGGACAGCGAAATCGAAAACAACAGGACAGTGGTCAGACACGGGTGGGAGAATGGTGAAACGCGAGAGTTTAAACGGAACATTGGTTATAACTAAGTCAAGCAGAGAAGATGTATTGCCGCCAGGAGAATAGCGGGTTGCCTGCTGGTCTACAACTTGGGATAGGCCAAGGTTATCAAGGGTGTCAGACATGTATAAACCAGGTGTGTCGGGATCGGGTGTCAGCCATCTGGATAGACGAGCGTTGAAATCACCCACAACCAATATGGAAGCCTGTGGACAAGGTATTGATTGGATACATGTACGGAATGAGTCGTAGAACTGGGCTGGTGATTGCCAAGGTGGGCGGTAACAGCAAAACACAAAAGTGGGAGTAGGGCGATGATAGAGTTCAATGCATACTATTTCAATAGTCTGGTCACGAGGTTGAAGGTCCGGACGGTGTGTATGTGATATTAGAGAGGTTTTGCATTCCGAATTTCGGAATGATTTTCGACTGTGCTTTTCCGAAAAAAGCGCGTGCCGAAAAACGGCATTTTCAGTGTTTTGCATTCCGAAAATCTGATTCGACTTCGTTTCCAAGGGTTGCCATGCAAAACAAAATGGAGAGCGTCGAAGGGGTTGAGCAGGATCAAATCCATGTGCAGGTCAAACTGAATTATTTGGGTGCGGTTCGAAGACGAGGACGGACTGATGGTGGACCAAGTGATCCAACAGCTGAAGACGAGGTTGGCGAACTACTGTCTTGTACTGTCAGTAGGCTCCATGGCAAAGGAAGATAGAGTGTGATGGAGTGTGAGAAGATTAGTAAACATGGCGAGATCAGCGAGAGCAGCAAAAACCAGCAAAAATCAAAACTACATACCGGGATACCCCGGTACGTGGACAAAATTTCAAATAATCGAGAGCAGCAGAAAGCAAAAACACAAACATGAAAAATTCACTTTTTTGTATTCAAATATGCACTCCTAAACATGAAAGAGCCGAAAATCCATTTTCGGAAAACCATGCACTTTCGTCACCACACTTCCGAAAGTTCGACTACTTTTTCGACTGCTGCCGCCACATTCCGAAAATAATTCCGAAATTCGGAATGCAAAACCTCTCTATTGATGGATGTACAAGAAATGCCACTCCGCCGCCACGCCGTAGGTTGTCGCTGTGTCGGTCATTTCGTATGACATCATGGTCAGCTGAAGGTGCAAGTAGGCAGCTGGGAATATCAGCGGTGAGCCAGGTTTCAGTAACACCCAGTATGTCCAGTTGAGGGGTGGAGAACAGATTCTTAATTTCGTCAGACCTTTTGAGCCAGCTGCACGTGTTAAGGTGGCTCCTACCCCTCGGGTCCAAATTTTTTTTGTTTGAAACGTGGCTACAAACGATTGTACTTTGTTCCGCAGGATATCTAGTGTACGGAGACAAAATTTTATCAAGTTCTACCGGCCGGTTTCACTCGGGGGAGGGGCCAAACATAGCATACTCACAATTGCCAATTTAGGCCAAAAAACACCGGAAAATCACTTTTTTGGCCGTAGCACTCGTAGTTACCCCATTTTTCTTGATGTCCATCATCAGGACAGTAGTATACTTGCTAAATACCAGCATAAGCTTTAGAAGTGGGTAGAATTCTGCTAGAAGGTGACCTTTTTCTCTTTTCGGAATCATCCCATTTCAGCGCACACGTCCCACATATTAGCCCCGCCCACAAGTATTTGACACTGGACTTGCCCTGTATTCGATGGTTATGCTATCATAACCTAATAATGGTACTGTGTAGCAAGTCTGAGCAGGTTCTACCGAAGGTAACTCTTGAAATAAAACTTTGAATTGTCAAGTGATGCCATATTTTCAAGAATCAGCACATTGCACTGGGACATTGTCCAACGCCTTAGAACCCCTGACTCCACCATATGACAGATACGTATCTTGCAATCATTGACTGCAACATCTTCACAACATAGTAGTAGAGCTTTGGATCAAGTTTTAGCAGTTTCTACCGAAGCTAACTACCGAAATAGAACTTTGAAGTCGCCCACATACTAAATGCCATAGCTGAGCATGTGCATTGTGTGTATGGTCTAAAGGTTTTCACAACTACTTCGAAGTAGCTACAATGCGGCAGATACGTGTCTTACATTACTTGATTGCAACATCTTCAGAACATAGTAGTAGAGCTTTGGATCAAGTTTTAGCAGTTTCCACCGAAGCTAACTACCGAAATAAAACTTTGAAGTCGCCCACACACTAAATGCCATAGCTGAGCATGTGCATTGTGTGTATGGTCTAAAGGTTTTCACAACTAGCTCCAATGCGGCAGATACGTGTCTTACATTACTTGATTGCAACATCTTCAGAACATAGTAGTAGAGCTTTGGATCAAGTTTAGACAGTTTCTACCGAAGCTAACTACCAAAATAGAACTTTGAAGTCGCCCACATAGTAAATGCCATACATGTAGCTGAGCATGTGTATCGAGTGTACATGTATGCTCTAGTGTTTTTCACAACTTTCTCCAACATGAAGCCAATACTGATGTGGAATTTTTTGACTGCTTTGTCCAAAACACAGTGCTGAAGCAATGCACATTGGGCACTTTCTACTGGTAATGCAATTATTATTATACAGTGTTTGCTGCCAACATAGCAAGCAATACTGCTATACTAAATGCGTATTCCATTGGGTACGGTCCAATGGCTTTTCACTTCGCATCTAGCCACTGTTCTTCGTGCATTTCTTGAATGCTTAGGAGAGTCTCCGTGGTAATGAAGCTAAGAGCCACACTGGAGAAGTTTCTACTGAAGCTAACTATCAAAAATATAAAATTTCCAAGATGCTACTATTACATAAAGTAGCTGTGTGCAATGCCACTCTGTTGAACACAGTAAGCAAAATTGAGTCACTAAAACCCTATTTGCCAGATATAAGCTGTTGAGACTGATAGCAGCTAAGCTGTATGATCTGATATGGATGGTGGTTCCACACTGACCAGCACATGTACACGTGCACAGGCAGAAGAACATACAAGTAATACACCTAACGTTACTTCGAAGTCCATCATGTAAATACAAGCGTATATACAAGCATCACTCCTGTTCTCCACAACCTGCAGTCCTGGGCCACTCCAGCTGGTCAGAGTGCAATAATTTCTGCAGCAGGCTTGACTTGGAAAGCTAACCACAACTGCCATGGCTGCAACATGAGTATTACCAGCGCTTTTACAGCACTACTTGCATTATATTATTGTCAATCCATTGTGGTGCATGGCACTCGTTTTCAACAACCGAGTTTATGTTATTAGTTGCATATCCAACGCCAATAGAAAAAAGAAGGGGTGGGGCAAATTACCACGGTTCAACACTAGTCATATTGAACAGCGTTATGCCATGCCAGGCGCGCACAGAAAACGCCCGCGCGAGTGCGCATGCATGTACACACCCGGGTAACACACATTCGTGCGACTTTACATAGCCTGCACTGTCGTTCTATGTCATAGGAGTGAGTGCACACACATATATGTACATGTAGATTGCCTAATTTTGCATACGTAATAAAATTGTGTAAGTATACACACATGTGCGTGCACATATAGATAGACTCAGCGGCATACGCATGAGTGTGTGGCGATAGGGCCACATGCCAATTATCGGATTAGTCTGTGAAAGTTGCACGGCACGACAAACTTTCGGACAGTCTAAAGATATGACACAATGAATGTGGAATACCCACCAGTGTGTAAGACCATTTCATACCTATTTCGCAGCGTTTGTGATTTTCGGAGCGTCCCTGTTGATATTTGATGTCCTCACTTGGTTGATGACACAGTCACAAATTATCAAATTCACCTCCAATGCCATCCAATCTGCGTTCCGCGATACATGTACAGTGAACGGTGTTGAGGAAAGCCATGCAGCAATAAAACAGTTGAGACTCCCAAGCAGAGGATACAATTCAACAGCGTATTGAAGTACGAATTGTTGTAAACAATTTTCAAGACACAATTACAGAATTTGAAGTGCGTCTTGAAACGTGTTTGAAGTGCTTCGATGTATTTACCTTCGATCTCCCTGAATCGATCCATCCACAGCTACCCGACGAATTTACCAGTCAGTGCGGGAGATGATCGAGCAAGTTATATTTGAAGGTCGCGAGATGTCAGTGGCACTGGCAGGAAATCTACACAAGCGTATTCTGAAATAATTTTCTAAGACTCAGGCGTGATTCAAGAGCGGACTTTGATTTCTCCCTTCTTATAGTACGAGCACCAGTCGACATTGCATTCTTGGAAAATCTTCTGCGAGTGCTGCCTTCCCCTTTCATAGAAAGAACGAGTGAAGAGGGACACTAGCAGCAGGTTCTAGCTAGGTCGCCAGAATTGCAGAAAAGCGAGAAGACGTTTCCTATATACAACAATTGATCGCACAAAAATCATCGCTACCGAAAAATTTACTGAAAATCTACACTTTTCAAACGATGCGCGCGCAGAGGGTGTGAGCCACCTTAACTGTGCCGAGCCTAATATTAGGATGAATTGTAGAGTAGAGTGCTGGGGTTGGAGGATTTGGGGACGAAGGGGTGAACACAGGAGCATGCGGGTTCAGGGGTTGTGAATACCGGTAGGTGGTGTGTGGCATTATGCTTTAACGGGTTTGGTGGCCCAGGCCTCTGTACCAAATCGCCACTCTCTTACAGTACGGCCAACTTCGTCAGGCCAGAACGATTCTTCCGCGACCTTCTTGGCGTCCGTGACCAAGACTGTAATACGAGCAGAGGCTGTTCTAAAGTGCACTGAGGTGTACACTACGCTTTGTACTACAGATACACCTTGGGCCTTGCAGTGTTCAGCTATTGAATCCACATCGCAGTCCGGGTGAACATTTCCAATGTAGTACACCGTCACGCGGGGTCGTCCTACGAGTCCAGGTGCACTCTTGGGTGTTTTCGGTGCTGTGTGCTGGTGTACCGCGATGTCTCCTCCCTACGGTGGCTTGGTTTTTGCGGACGTTTGTCGTGGCCAGATGCATGCGGCCTTGGTGGCACCTATGTACAGGGGATGGCCCACGCCTGGTATAAAGTAATTACGTAAAAGAGAAAAAGAAAAATAGTACAGCACGCGGGGTCGCCGTGGTAAACAAAGACTAAAGAGAGAGAAGAAGGAAAAGAAAAGAAAAGAAAGAAAGAGAGGTAAGCAACTCCATGTACATCAACAGTACAGATGTGTCATATGCTTACAATGAACACTCAGCAGCCGCCAGAACAGCCGAGTGAACAGGAAGTGGCATTGAAGAACGCCGGTAGCCGCGCAGACTAGCAACCCATGGCTCTCACTAGGCTGAAGGACAGTTTGGTCCGGACGAAAGCCATGGTGACGGAAAAAGGCTCGCTGCGCTTGTCGCTCAGTTAGCTGGCAATCCTGGCAAACAGCGCAGATGAGGCTTTTCCCTGTCCACCAGTGGCGGAGAAGACAATGGGCACAAAGGAGGAGTGCTCTACCTCCAGAATTCACTTCTCCTGCTCATGCTTTCTGTAGACAGACGAGAGTGTAAGGTTTCGATTTGAGGGGACAAAAGGGTTGAACATCCGAACATCAAACATTGTCCTCTCAAACCTACTCCCATACAACCCCCGCGCTGCCACATCCAGCCTAGCATGGTCTTCGATGTTGGTCGACCGAAGAGGGAACATTTCATCGGACAGGGGCTCCAGTGCAGGCTCCACACAAACATCGTGGGCTACTTCCCGCAGCAAATTAGCGGTGAGGTCGTGAATCTCATTGTGCCGCATGCCAGGGATGCCACCAACCGAACACGACAGTGCATGCGTCGTGTCAAACTGCTTGCCGCAGACGCAATGGGTTGGCAGTCGGGGAGGGTCCAGCCGTATCGTAGGCACAAGGCATCGCGAAATCCCGACTTTGGCATTGTGAATTGAAAGCGGCGAGATGGCCAACACGTGAGCCAACTTGAGGTGCCCTTCTCCGCAGCCAGATCCAAGATCCTTTGGTCGTCCAGACTGAGCTGGTCCCTGGAGGAGGACAGGGCCACAGCTTGATCATGGCGTGCGGTCACACGTACATCCAACTTGGCGGCTTTGATGGCAGCAAACACGTCTTCAGGGGATTCCTCCTGCTTCAGTAGCCTCTCCACTAGTGGTTTTGTGATGGAGACAGAGGCGGAGTACTGGCTGGATAAACCGGTGGGGATGATGATTCCCAGGCCACCATTGCGACAGGGGAGCGATAGCATCGTGCGCTCGCTTTCAGCCGGAGCTTGGCGACCAGTGAGTGCTGGCAGAAAGATGAGGCGGATGGCTTATTCCAGGGGCACAAGGAGATCAGAGATAGCAGGCATGGTTCTGGCCAGAAAAGACCACTTGTGCCGTAGGGCATGAGTGAAGACGGCATAGGCTGCTTGAGGCTGGGTTGCTGCGTACTTGGCCAAGACGTGTATTTCGTTGCACCACGATGCGACCTTCTAGGACACGTACTCAGAGCAGAATTGATCTGTGCCCAGACCAGCACCGAGATGACGATAGCCATCCGTCCTGATGTCACCCCCTGTGTTGGCAAAGAGTTCTCTTGCCAATTCCAGGAAACGAGGCTTGACAAGCAGGACCGACTTGGACGGATTGATGTTGTAACCGTACTTGCTACCTCGATCGATCAGGATGGACAACCATGTACGTATCCTGCGCAGGAATCCAGCTGATGTGGCATCATCTGCATACCATGACTGTATTGTGCCAGCAGTTGAGGCTTCCCCGATGAGAGGCACCGTACCTAGTGCATACAATGGCATCGCAAGGAGGTCGCCCTGCGTTGTGCCTTCCGATGACATAATAACTTCTCCTCCAACATAGAGTTGAGCAGGTGACCGGTAAGTGTTGATAAGCGCTGGTGCCAGCTCCGGACATAGTCGCTGCACATTGCGCAGGCATACTGCACGGTTGATGCAGTTGAAGGCGTTGGCTGCATCTGTGAATAGGACACCCTCCGTCTCGTCATCATCGTAGGTCGATTTGATTGCATGGATGGCAGCCCCTACACCACCCGCTTGACCTCCACATAGTTGTAGGCATCCAACAGCACTCTCCACTGCTGGTCCAACGACTTTGAGGATCGCCTTGCCAATAATGCGACGGACCACTTCGCCTATTCCGATCGGCCGAACACCAGGCTTCTTGTTCAATGGCACCAGACGACAGGCCACATATGCTTCCAGTGCGATGGGATCAATGAATTTGGTAGCAATGCGTCTGGCACATGCTATTAACGCGTCACATAGGGCATCGGAGGCGGAGCGGAAGGATGTACACATCGCCCGCCAGTTGGCTGCGTCCATGCCAGAAGGTCCAGCTGCCCCATGGGTGCTCAATGCAGCCTGGCGGATCACATCTCTTGTAAGGGCTGAGAATATCACTGGGTGTGGCTGAGGCAGGGGCTCTCCATCCATAACGGCATCTACGTGGAGGGGTGCAGCAGAGGGATGTTTGTCACGTAATACTTCGCGCACCGTTTGATCCCCGATGGTGTTGTCCAGCGAATGCAGGCACCACTGCTGTCGTTGTCCAGCATACGCGCTGCGGTCCCGATCTTACCATCCATGACCAAGGCAGCAAACCTCCTACCATCATCATCATAATCCCTGGTGCTGTTGGTTTTGCTTGATCTGAGCGAGGCCTCTTTTATCTGCTGTTGCATAGTGCGAGCTTCCCTCATTAGCAAATCAATATTTCCATCACTCCAGATCCTCAGTCTGCGTTCTAGGTGGCTGCCTTGCGGAGTCTGCGTACGAATTTTCTACAAAGTGCTGTGCAGCCGGGCCTTGTGTTTGTACCGGTGCACGTGACAGGTCTGGGGTAGGGTCGGTACTCGTACTAAAGTGGATGGGGAGAGTACTACTTGTAGTAGTTCTGAGATGAGTTATATCCCCAGGGTCAGCGTAGACGTGGGTCAAACGGGATTGGTGATCTTGTTCAACATGCAGTTCACGTCGGAACTTTTGCACGTCGTCCTTCAACGCCTGAATTTCTCTGTCGGAATCTCTCAGCTGTACATTCACATCTTTCATCGTCTTTAGCTCTGATTTCAGTTCCCTTACTACCCCCGGGAAGTTTGGAGAGTGCGGCGCAAAGTCTCAGGAAAGAAATACATAATTATATTTGAAGCATGCCACGATCACAAAGCACTACAAGTATTTACATGATTATAATTATACATGTTAGTAAGGAAGTCAGCCGAAAACGTTCAATACTTTATGAGAAGTCCCTTGTCGACCGGATGTGTAAGATTGCGTGAATGTTTACAGTCCTACCTTGGTTTGGAACTTAGTTGCCGCCTCCGCCCTCTGTTACAAAAAGTTTAATGATTTTTTTATTTTATTTTACATCTATTCCGGAGAGCGTTTTTCATTCCTTTCTCATATGCCTATGTGCAGGTCTGTGCACACCCTAGGAAGCCTGGAAGTGATTCATTGGCGTTCACTTGGAAGTTGAAAAGAGATTCCCGCAAACCGTCCAACTCCTCTTAGATGTACGTGGCAGAGCACACACACATATACACACACAAGCACACACACACACACACGCACACACGCACACACGTGCACACACACATGCATACACACACACACACCCAGGTCAGCACATGTACATAAACATGCTCATACCCACCCACTCGCGCACCCACACACATACGCGCACACACATACACAATACAGACACACACATACACAATACAGACACAGCTCGTGACCAAGATTTTGCGGAAGATCTCAGCGCTTGTGTTCCATGGCGTTTCGTGCAAAGTACAAAGAACGTCAGGCTGTGCCCAATGCAAATATTTGCAAGTACGTTGACATTTCGCACACATGTTTAGCTGAAGGAGTCTGTAGCACTCTCTTGGCCTTTCTCCAGGACATGAAGATACGCAGAAGAACACTACGACTTGTACAGCCGTGGCACAACCGTACTTGGAGCACTGTTCAAATATCAGCAGCAGCGGCGTGCTGCTAGCAGCTAGCAGAATGTTGATGACAGGTCTATTGTGTGGTGCAATCTGGGTGATGACAGATATGATGACCATGTGTCATTTTATATTATGAGTGTGCCGTCAATCCTTTCTGTAGCAGGTCTCTTGCCGACCACCTGTGAGATATTCCCCATTCTATCATTAATACACGTCTTCCCTTCATACATGACCCATTGCCGCACTTGCATGTCTACACCTGAGTACAGTCTTATGTGAGTGATTCTAGCGTAGTCAAAATAGAACAAGCACATGTACACGGGAAGACACAACACATTTTCTATTTTGTCTATTAATCAGGCGCCACAGCAATGTCGGATCTATGCATTCCGCTCCTAAGACCTTTTGTTTGTGATTCCTAACCAGTGCTACAAGAACCATACTTACAGAGCAGTGCCTTAGGAACACGGTTAAGTATTCTTGTGCTCTCTAAGAACTCACGGCAATACACCCAGCATTATATTACCTACATTTGGACTTCAGAACACCTACTCGAACGTCACGCTGTATGCATGTGACTCTATTAATTTATATCTTTTTTGACACAATGATACCCAATAGTGTGAAGAGAGGTAGACAGCTGCAAGAGGTACTATGCACTGCAAGCCATACAATGCACTGTGAGAGATATAACGCACTGCAAGAGATACAATGCACTGCAAGAGGCACAATGCACTGCAAGAGATACAATGCACTGTTGATGGACTCTTAATATGTAGGTAACAAAGGGCGACGCCCAAAACCAATGTGCAAGCAACCATCCCGAGAAGATGGGCAGCATGGTAATGTCACGATAAGTGTGATACAACCAAGAAACGTGTTGTACAGAGTGCACCTATAATAGTTAGCATCCAGTGATTTATGTATTCCTCGGCAATCCGTTTGATACATTTGATTCCTTTTTAGCATTCAGTATTGTTTTTCGGTCATTACGTTCATGGCTAGAGGACAATCCCCCATTGCTATTTTTAGACGTGGTCATTCCGATGCTTCGGGAATACTTACTCTATAGAAAGGAGAAAGCTTCTAGAAATGATGAAATTTGGGTAGGGGTGAAAGTTGGCACTGAGATCCCGAGTTCGAGTACTCTGATTTTCTCCGATCGAATATTCGAGTATTCGAGTATTCTTGATATCCTAAAAATCGCACACCAAGGGCCTTAAAAATCACATGGTACAACCCTGATTGAACCAATTGGCAGTCCTTTTCTCGGGTGTATTGGTTAGTGGGTCATTTGGGCTCTCTCTACTCATGTACAAATGCTCACCACACACTCTGCACATCAATATCTGCTGACTGCTGCTCTGAAACTGCAGACTTTTGTGGTAAATGCATGTGCCATGTATGAGCGAGTACTCTGATTTATTCCGAGTACGATTATAGTTGAAAAATCCAAACGAGTATTCGAATATTCGGTATAATTGTTTCACCCCTAAATTTCGGAAATGATGGTGGGCTGTCTGCAAATAATCAGGGGTCACACACGTCCACCTCACGGGTATTTTTTCGATGTTTGTTCCACTGGACGACTGTTCATGCATGAAGACATTCTTGTATAATTAATAATAATGTTCCTAGCCTACAACAAAAGCAAGTTGGTGAATCGCAGCGCAAGTATGGCTGTGTGGGTTGTGTATATTCATGAGTGTTCCTTGTTCATCACACTCAGAGCAGCAGCAGTCTTTGGTTGCCCGTAGCACCATGTACCTGGCATGCATTATACATGTATGACCACCGTCAGCCCGTGAACAATATTCAGAGGGAAGACATGCGAGCATTTGGGTGCCATTCTGGCCTTGGATTAGTCGTAGTACAACTACTTCAGTATAATGCTCTAGTCTGGTTTATTTGGACCCGTGATGCATTAGTCTGTACTTGACAGCATCTGTGATTTGGTCAATAGCACATCTTTGATCGGCCGTGTGAGGGATGTCAAGTGTAGTTGCTCTGCACGTTTCACGATGGCATGCAGGTTGTCCGAAGGCATGTTGCTGACAAGTGACAGAACTCTCTTGGCTCTCCTCCAGTACATGAAGATACGCAGCAGAGCACTAAGACGTATACAGTCATTGAAGAAACTTAGAATATCAGCTGACTCTACCGTAAACAGGTGTAGGTGGGCCTTGAGAACAGCACACTTGGAGCACTGTGCGAGTAGTAGTACTTCGAAGTAGCAGCGTCGTGCTGCTTGCGGCATGAACACGACAGGTGTATTGTGTCGTGCAATCTGGGTAGAGATAGATATGATGACCGCATGACATTCTAGATAACTAATGTGCTGTCAAACCTTTCTATAGCAGGTCTCTTGTCGACCACCTGTGAGACATTCCTCATGTATCTTACACGTCTTCTTTTCACACATGAACCATTGCCGCACTTGCATTTTTACACCTGAGTACAGTAGTCTTATGTGAGTAATTATGGCGTAGTCGAAATTGAACAAGCACGCGTACATGTACATGACTGTACAGATGAAGACAAAACACACTCACCACACACTCTTTATGATGCCTACTAGCCAGGCTGCAATGTAGGAACCACAATTACAGAGCAGTACCGTCGGATCACGGTTAAGTACATGCTGTCCAAGAATTCACCACTATACACCTATCATCAAACCTCCTACATTTGGAATTCAGAAAACTTGCATCGTACTTGAACGTCACATTGTACTGTGCATGTGTTTGGTATTTATTGGTGTCGTTTTTGGACACAGTGAAACACGATAATGGTGAAGGGGAATAAAACAAATAGAAACAAAAGATGTGGCTTTGGTAAATTCTTTTGTCCGATGTTCATCAAACTCAATATTGCCGCAGTGTTTGTTTGCCAGTAATGCCATTCACCATGTCTACACTCGAAACGTATGACCTCAGTCAGGCCCATATCCAGTATGTACTTGGATCAGTCGTAGTTCAAGTACTTCAGTAAATAGTTCACTTTAGTCTGACCCATTTTTTTAAGGGATGCACTAGTCTGTACTTGACGGGCTCTATGATTTACTCACCTGCACATCGCCTGTGTGCCTATGTTAGGGCTTACAAGTAGTTCCTCTGCTAGTTTAACCATGGCATGTAGGGTGTCCGAAGGCATGTTGCTGACAAACCATGACAGGCTGTGAAACATATCAGGGGAATGTTGTTGTATGCGTGCGCTGCCTGGACCCCGAAAGGGTGCACCCCCCCCCCCCCCCACACACACACACCCAGCGTCTACCTGTCGTCGGTGTTATGCACCACTCAGGCTAGGGGGATTGTGTGAGGTTTTCAAAAGCACACATTTTCATGATGGACAATGAGAAGCTGAGTATAAGAGTCCATGTACATATCCAGCAGATAGAGTGGCTGGGACATGTGAGCAGATAGTGTGAGTTGGACACATGAGGGTCAGACGACCTGCAGGTCTTGGCATCAAGTCTCTCCAGATGGATGCGGTTGCGTTTGAAGCCTGCCAGAAGGCTAGCTGACTGTCAAGTCGCACATTAGATCACCATGTGCAGGTACAGTGACTCACGAGCCAGGCGGATAATGCCAAGGGCTGCAACGCTCGCCATCTTGAGGGCATGAGAATCTCATAATCTATAGAGAAATCTACTGTTCCAGCCAGGTCAGGAACACTTGCGGGCGGCCAGTGATGCTATATCCACTAAGTTTCAGGCCTTTGTGTATTGTCGATGCTCCTCTGTTTCGGCTCTTCACCCTTCCCCCCGTCCGCCCACGCCCTCAATACATATCTGCCCTGCACTTGCACTTGCAGATCACAAACGTACAAGCACTGATCAAAAGTGAAATATGTTTTGCTCATTGGGCATCGCCAGCGCAATGACCTGGCATGGTGTGATCTAACGCATCTCTTGATGTACCAATATTGCTTTCTGAAATTCCATACCGGCAGCATGCCTCGATCGTGGAATAATGATAATAACGAAATGGTGTTCCCCAGTGTAGCGAAGATACAAGATAGTGGTCGCAGCGCAGGGGGGAAGATGGACGAAGCGAACATGTGCTCAAGCGATGTGTATGTTCCAAACTATGTTGTTCGAAGGCAATGCACTGGTTTGATGTAGGCTAGGGCCTCATATGTCTCTCTCCCTCTCTCTGTACATTCGACACGACCCTGCAGGTATCTGAGCGCCCTAGTAAGACTTGCCTTCACTGGGGTAAGTCTGGCTCATTCGGGCTCTTGTACATCGCCTATACAGTACGCATATGTACGCACATGTACGCACATGTAGCGACTACCAAGAATGTGTTTGGCACGTTCCACAATGTCATGCTGTTCATCTAATGAC